>NC_140816.1:5135000-5137500 GCF_050613455.1 Vespa mandarinia | reverse complement strand
TTTCTATTGAAATTCATTGGACGAAAAAGAAAAGAGACATTCATTCCATTAGCAATGTTTTACGTTATTCATTTATTCTTATTTTATTTTGTGCCTACATTAATAAGATTTTGCTTTTTATGTTTGTGATTAATAATCATGATAACCGAATTAATTTATCGAACCCGTGAAGCTAATAATAGAACGAAAGTAAATCGAATTAAATGGATATTAATAAATTTCACGCTATTTAGCAAAGTTGTAAAGATCTGTAATTAATATATATACAGACTTATAAATACACACACACACATGCCGTATACATAGTTATGTTAATCAAAAATATAATTTTAATGTTATATATATATATATTTTATATATATATATATATGTATATATAAATCGCTCCTATATACTATTCTCATTCATACTATTGAATATTATGAATCATTTGAAATGTTTTTTAAATAGACATAAATTTCTTCTGTTTCAGGATTTCAAATGGAATGATGGAAAGGAAGCACCGATTTTGTAAATAATGTTTAAAATATGCTTAAAAAATATGCCCTTCTTCTGATTGGTATCGATCTAGGTTAAATGCTCTTACCTTGATCGACCTTCGAACTTCGTTCAAAACCACGTTGTCTCTCACTGTTAATATAGTTTATATTTATATCATCCTTCTCGCGATCATTCGATCTTAGATTTGCTATTTGTATGTAACAATTGCCTTGAAGTTTTCCTTGTTAAATGTAATAAAAATTGTTCAAGATATGTCAGATTGAGAGCTAAAAAATTGCGTTTAGAATCACACATACTTATATATGTATATGTGCTATTGTATAATCGTATTTTGATTCGCAGATTTCATATATATATATCTACAAGTTATGGACAAAATTGCTCTGTGTATTTTGGAAGCTTTATAATAAGTTATTGCGCTGAAAAGATGAAGTATGACTTTTGTCCAAAAAAATAGAAAGATTCAAGGAATTCAGTGTGATTCTAAACGTTATTGAAAGATTAGATTAGGTACAATTGGCTGTTGCATGTGTTTATCTTACGTGAAAAAGAAGAAAAAAGAAAAAAAAAAAGAATCCTCGAAGAAAGGCGATATTCAAATAATAGTTTCACATCGGGCATCGATCTAGCATATCCATATAACATCATTACAATATTACTCCTTTTTAAAAATTTTTTTTTAGAAATTATTGGTTTTGGTCCAAGTGGAGGTTCACAATTATCCTATGTTAAAAGTATTAAATAATACTAATAATAATTAATTAAATAAATAATTAAAATAATAATAATAATAATAATAATAATAATAATTATTATTATTATTATTATTGTTATTATTATTATTATTATTACGTAATGAGATATCAGGTGGCGAGAATATGCATATATACGTATGTGCATGGAAAAATAAAAAAAAGAAATTATTATATGTATATATGCGTATAAAATAACCACAATTCTATCGAGTTTGAGGGAGATAAATGATGAGAACGAAGAAATGAAGCCGTATTTCATAAATGTTCTCTTTATTGTATTATTTCGAATATCTTAATTAGATAGTTCATTATTATGTATACAAGATTAATCTTAATTTAATTCTTTAGATATTAAGAACATATATACACACACACACAACACACACACACATACACACACATATATATATATATATATATATATATATATATATATATATATATTAAAAAAAAGAAACAAAAAAAAGATTACTCATACGATGTTCGCAAAATTATGAACGTACTCTTAATAAGTGATTTAGTATAATATACTATATATATATATATATATATAGTCAATAGGAATATTGTTGCAAAAGGTCTAACTGAAATTTGCTCCGCGTACGCAGTTGACTGTAAATGATTATAGTGTAATGTTGATCATAGAGATTGATGAGCATTTTTCATTATTATTTTCATTTCTTTTTATTGTTCTTTTTTTCTGCATATATTAATAAATATTTCTTCCTTTTTTTTTTTGTTCTTAAATAATAGTAAAAATATAACATTAATTGCATACGCCGAGTAAATGTTCTTTGTAAAAAGAAGTTGCCGTGTACAGTAATAGAGTAGGAAAAAAAGTAGTGTTGACGATCGAAGCAGCATACAGTGCTAGTCTATCTTTATGCAAGAAGAGATTTAATGCAGTGCAATTTTTTGCAAGTGGGAAGACCAAAATTATATGAACGAATGATATTCTAATATTGAAATGTGTAGCTGATAGATACATGGCAGGTTCTGCTTGGCTTATTATTAAATTAATTAAAAATTTTCATCATGAAAAAGAAAAGAAAAAAGAGGGGAGGGAAGACGAAGAAGAAGAAGATGAAGAAGAAGTAGAAGAAGAAGCTCGCAATTATCAGGAAAAAACAGATTGAATTTTTAAATTATATTTTGTATTATTAATTTTACTTTTATATATAAAAGTAAATATACATATATAGTATCACGATAATCGCGAACTTCGTTAATAAAAATAGCTTAAT
>NC_140816.1:5127500-5130000 GCF_050613455.1 Vespa mandarinia | reverse complement strand
ACAAATGTCCATGAAAGAGAGAGAGAGAGAGAGAGAGAGAGAGAATGACGGGGTGGGGTGGGGCGGGAGTTGTCTGAAGGTATTGCCTAGTGTATGATAGTAAACAAATTAAATAGATCGATGTAAAAGAGATGCAGTAACGATATGACGATAATAAAGTTTAAAAATGAGATAAAAGATAGAAAGAGAGAGAGAGAGAGAGAGAGAGAGAGATGAAACAAACAAAAGAGAAATTTGAAGGAAGCCTATAGGTAGTCAAGAAATTTAAAACAAAGTTATATTGACAACGTTGACATAATACTCGAAAAATATCTTTTTAGAGAGATTCATCGGAATTTATTTAAAAAAAAAAAAAAAAAAAAAAAAAAAAGAAAAAAAAACGGAAATAATGACTGAAAACGTCCTTTTTTTTTAAGATTAATTATCTAATTAATTATTTCTTAAGATAAATTTTCTTTGAGTTTCTTTTTTTTTTTTTCTCATGTAAATTAGCCTTCTGCGCCGCGCATTTACGTACGAAGATATTGCCGAAGCAATTTATTTAGCAAGCATAAGCAGTAAACCCGTTATTAGATGATCGGATTATTGTCATTTCTAATGAAACCTTTTCCTGAGGAGAAACTGGGGTTGCGGGGGGTTGAGTAATTTTCTTTTCTTTCTCTTTTTTCTTTCAGATTAATTCGTGATTTCATCGTAAATGTTATCCCAAACGTACGAAATACCAAAGATATCCCAATGTGATTAGAAATTAGAGATACTTAATACTATAATCGTGATATGTAGTTTCTAATCGATAAAGCTAAATTATTCTTCTCGTTGCTCGCTAATGTATCTTCTTATCGTTGCCTAATAATGTTAGAAATCAATGCTTGTTCTTTGATCGTGTTATGCTAAAGCATTCTTTCCTATTAAAATATGATGAAACAATTTTTGAAACGTTAAGATTAAATAATTATTAGTTTCTATTTAAACGAAACTTTTTATTCTAAATCCTTTTCTAATTATTACATCGGATAATAGATTTAATTGTATATCGTATATTTTATTTCTTTCGTTTTTCAAACGTATCTTAACGTATATTATTCTTTTCTTTTTTTTCCTTTTTTCTTTTTTCTTTTTTCTTTTCTTTTTTTTTTTATGACAATAATTTCATGACAGTAAATTATAATGAGTCAGAATTACGATAGAAAAAGAAAAAAAAGAGAGAAAATATCCACGTGTAATATTTCATAAGAAATGTTGAAATAATATGAAGCTTTTTTTAGACTTTATCGTAAATTTCTAAAAAAGAACAAGATATTAATAAATAATTCGGATCTCGTATGTTTTGATTTCGTTTGTAGATCCTCGATCGATCGATCAATTGATATAACGATAGAACTTTGATCGTTGGATATTATAAAATTGTAAACGTGTTGTTTGAGAATCGGAAAGAAATTATACGAATGATCGCGATTGGAATCAGAGAAATGGATTTGTTACATCACAAAGAGAAAGAGAGAGAAAGAGAGAAAGATAGAGAGAGAGAGATTTCAATTCTCTAAGTTCCGCATTCTACATGCTATTTATTATTATTATCATTGTATGGCGATATTCGTTTTTCTAGATTTCCAGAATAATGGGTGCAAATGTATAATGTACAACATAAAAAACAACAAACAAAAAGAACAATACATTCGTTAAACAAATGTACATACATATACAAGAGACATTTTAAATGATGTTTAAGATTGAACATTATTGTGAGATCATTAGAATTTTGGCCATGAAATTAGAGAAATTTTTTACTTTCTTTTTTGTGTCTTCTAAATGCATGCGCGTCGAGGAGATTAAAACAAGAAACATACAAAAAAAAATTAAAGAACAATAGAATATACCGAAAAGAAGGAGAGAGAAAGAGAGAGAGAGAGAGAGAGAGAGAAAGATAATATATTAATAATAATAATAATAATAATGATATAATATGATAATTATTACTATCATTTACGAGATTCATGTTATTATTAACAATACCATAATACACTATGAATATGTTGTAATATTTACTGTGTAGCACATTAATGACATTTAATAGAATAATTACTGAAATCATTTGACATAAATGAATGACTTACATATATCGTTACAATATCGAGATTTTACGAGATTACAAAATAATTAAATAATGTTTCGCTTCGGTGATTTACTTAAGAAAATTTAATATACCTTCGAACACGATGATATACTATTATTAATTATTTTATCTTATTTTATATGTTGTTTTTTTTTCTTTTCTTTTTGTTTTGTTTTTTTTTATAATTTCAACATTGATTTTTATGAAATTACATTGTTTCTTTTTCTCTTATACTTCATACATGTTGCAAGAGTTGAGACAAAAGCTTTTAAGTGATAATAAAAATCAATTACTCGTTTTCGAAACTTTTTAGGTTTTTAGTTTAACAAACTAGGTTTGTATTTTAACAATCTGACAAAAAAAAAATTAGCTTAGACGATGTCTCGA
>NC_140816.1:5077500-5120000 GCF_050613455.1 Vespa mandarinia | reverse complement strand
AGTGAGGGGATGTAGGAAGGGATAGGATTGCGCGCAAGGGCGAGAGCGCTGGCAGATGGCATTGTGGTGGGGGTAGTCGGTTCTCCCGTTAGCATGAGGTTTACACGCTGCCTCGAGGACTCGTCAGTATCGCGACGCGACTCATCCGCGATGTTTACTATTCTATTTCTTTGAACTTTCGCGTGTAACATCGTAAAGGTCGCGCCACGTGATAGAATCGTACGAGACGAGTTTAATAAAAAGTAATTCTTAAAACGTGTCGACGATATTAAAGGATATTATTTTAATCGATTATTTAACATTGGTGGGTTTACTTCTTTTTTGTTCTATTTTTCTTTTTATCATTTTTTTTTTCTTTCTTTCTCTCGCACATATATCCCAGAAGACAATTTCCTTTTTTCCAATTTACTTTATACTTTAGCCGCGAGGACACCGGGGGACATCTCTTCGACATTTTTTTTTTTCCTCTCTTCGAGGGTAAAATATCTTGATCGATCATTTACGTGAGTATACAATTTTTATATTGTTTGTATTGTTATTATTATTATTATTATTATTTTTTTTTTTTTTTTGATTCATTCACTCGCTTAAAAATATCTTTAGTTTTATAATGTAAGAATTTGTTCGCGTAAGAAAATTAAATCTAGAATGGCGCGAAGCAAAGATATTTCAAAATATCTTTCTTCTTGTATATCCTTCGTGATATTACTTCATATTAATATTCTCTTTGACGTTCCATAGAAGTTATATTAAGAATGTGTGTAATACTGTAAGTTAGATTATTACTGGAATAGTTTAACGTGAAGTTTGGATATATTTTCTATGTTAACGTTCGTTCGAGTTTATATCCTTTGTTATATTTCGTATTAGAACGAACACAGTCTCTCTCTCTCCTCTCTCTGTCTCTCTCTCTCTTTCTCTCTCTCTCTCTTTTCGTTGTAATAAACTGTGGCTCCGGTAGGTGGTGCGTCCTACGAATATTTGAAAGTTTATACGAATTAATATTTGATAAGCATTTTGCGTTGTTGTCGGTTTGTGTTAATTACGACGTCGATGAGTATTTTATACCGTCTATGAGGTATCTCATATCTTTTTTCTTTTTTTTTGTCTCTTTGAAACTACATAAGAGGCAATTTTGTACGAGAAAAACGAATAAATTTATTATTAATAATATTAATAGTTGTACTCATGTATTAGTACATCGCTCGGTGTTTAGATTTTGAGTTTATGGTTAACCGTTATCGTTTCTTTTTTGCTTTTTTATTTAATTATGTAATACGACGATGAAATTCAAGAAAAAGATTAGTTCGCAAAAACATTATTAACGTATGAACTGTTCTTGTTTGAAACTATGTATTGTCACCGTTATACATACGTTATGTTAAATCAACATAACCTAGCCTTTATTAACAACGCGTCCCACTTATCTACGATCAAAAATCAATACGGAATGTACACCAATTAAACGATTCGCTCATTCATAAAACAGAAGAGAAAATAACGCATATCATGTCCAGGTACATATATAATGTTTTTTGCTTATATAGTATTTATCTTTTTATTATTATCATTATTATTTATTTTATTTGTTTTTTATTGATTTATTTATTTATTAATTATTTAATTTATTTACATTATGTTATATTTTTGTCTTTTTTTTTTCCTTCTTGAAACTGTTCAAATGTTTAGTATAATTAACACAATGCATTATTTAATTAAGGAAATATCTGACATATAGGAGAGATAGAGTTGATTTCCATTTGATACTTCTAAATAATATACAAACTTATCTAAAAAGTTTTAAATTGAAGTCTGAGAATCCCTCGACTGAGTAAATCAACTTTTCTCTGTTTTTACTATATTGTAGTATCTATCTAATGCAACTTGAAAGGTGAAACTTAGTGATAAGATCGTATCATCAGATATTCTCAAAGATCATTAATACATTTTATGAACTTTAACATATAAATAAACTTAATCATATCGTCTGTACATATATGTATACATATATACATATATATATACATATTTCTTTTTTATACATGTACAAATGTATTTTAGTGAATGTCTTATCAATAGATAAGAGAAAAATTGATTGACATTGATTATATTTTATTTAATATTTCGTATATACTTTGTTGTAAATAATTACAGATATATATTTTATATAAGTTACATATCTATCAAATGTAAAATGTATTTTTCACAATGTCTTACGTTCAATGAAGTTAGAAAATTTGCTGATACAGAAAAATGAGAGAAAAAGAGAGAAAGAGAGAGAGAGAGAGAGAGAGAGATGGAGAGATGGAGAGAGAGAGAGAGAGAGAGAGAGAGAGAGAGAGAGAGAGAGATGGAGAGATGGAGAGAGAGAGAGAGAGACATTTTAAAGTTCCTGATGACGACGTTTTGAAGAGACACAATATTATAACTCACACGTTGCCATTAAGTCCTTTTTATTTTCTATTTTCATTCTTTTTCTCTTTCTATTTTTCTTTTTCTTGAAGAAAGAAGACAGAACCCTCTGTACTGTAAACTTTACGTTTAGCCGAGTTGACAAACTTGCCGAAGTTGTACTTTTGCCACTACGTTCGTGCCGGAAATACGGTATTTCGTGTTCTCGATTCTCTAATATACGTTTGAACTTTGACTCCTTCTCTTCGAAACCTGTCAAACTTTCTCGCTTCAAAATAATTCTTTTTATAGTTCATATATATATATATATATATATATATATATATATATATATATATATATATGCAGATACTTTCGAAAAATAAATTTTTATTTTATTAGTATCACAATAAATTTGTAATCATTTTCATTTCGTTAAAATCTTATTTAATTTTGATAATTAAATATCTTCATCGTTAATAGGATTAATCTCTATATATTGTATATACATATATGATGTACACATATATCGTGTAGATGTCTGAACTGAATTAGTTAACGATCGAACGCAGCTACATACCATTTGTGTTCTCGATGATGTTCACAAGAGCGTTTATATATATATATACATTCATGCATATATATATATATATATATATATATATATATATATATACATGACATTTGGTTGCTTAAATTGTTCGTAATTAAATAGTGCATCTCTATAGCACGAATCAAATGTTTCTATGCTTATAGTTTTACAATTTGAGGAAAAGGAGAATGAAGAGAAAAAAAAAATATATTATAATCTAAGATCTATCGAGAAAGAGAGTTATTGCGATTATCGTAATTATTTTTATAGATCAATTTAAATGATTTTTAATAATCATTTAAGAACTTTTGATTTATTCTTTATAAGAATATTCCTATAACGACGTTCGTACATCTATCTATCGTATATCGTTATCATATACTCGTAATATCGATTAATTCGATTAAAAAATATTTTTACAAAGTATTTCAATGATTAGCAAAGCATATTAACTCAATTAATTATAAAGGGCAGCATAAAAGTTTTTATATTATTTTTTTGTTTTTCGTTTTAATTAGATAAGCATATAATACGACGATTAATGCGATGATTAATTGAAAGTTAATTGATTCACTTAAATTAACGTATTTTTACTGACGAATAAATGCTATGATTTAATCTTGATGATAATTTCTTTCTTTCTCTTTTCTTTTTCTTTTTTTTTTTTTTTTTTATTTTATACGCGATATGTTAATATTTATTTTTCATAGTATATTTCGTATCGAAGCGTTTTAATGTGGAATGTCTGACATCATATTGATCTGTACTACTACCTCTCGAAGCGTATTTCACCGAACGAAAAATGATAATTAGCTATTGAAATTTAAAGGTAATATTGCATATTTTTTAGTACACAAAATTATTGTAATTTTTAAATATTTTTTTATAATTATTCTCTCTCTTTTTATAATTATTATCTACACATATATATATATATATATATATATATATATATATATATATATGTAGATAATTTTTATATCAATTTTTATCTGATTAAAATATACGAGTATGTTTAAAATACAAGTTTTATCATTTTTAAAGAGAATTGTAAAAAATATTTATATCTTTCGTATTTTCCTTTTAAGGTGTTCGCGTTTAAGAGAACGATTTTTTTTTTTTTTAATTTACGCATCATTTATCGCGAATAGAGAAATATCAATGGAATAATTCGATTGGAAATTTCATTTAATTTTAGAAATTTCTTTAAAAAGAAAAAGAATATTCATGTTTGTGGCGAGAGAGGAAAAGAAATTGTAATTTGAAATGTTCATCGCGTAGCTTTAATATTTAACGTTTTTAAAGATTTTTAGATCTTTTTTCTGAGATTTTTGTCTCTCGTTTCTCTCTCTCTCTCTCTCTTTTCTTTTTCGTAATTTTAAATTCGTTATTTAAAAAGAGATAAACTTACAAAAAGAGGATAAAAGTCCGAATGATTATTATACATATTATATGTATGTTACGTCGCGAATAAAATTTTTTTTCTTTTATTTTCTTTTTCTTCTCTAGTTACTTTTTTTTTCTTTTTTTTTCTTTTTTTCCTTTTGAAAAATCTCTAGAGAAGTAGGTACACGCCAAGTCTTCGTTAGTAAAGGTATATATGCGATATCATAATTTATGTTTGTGTTTTATGGTCTGTCTATGTGTATCTCTCTCTCTGTGTGTGTGTGTGTTGTGTGCGCACGTATATACTAGAATATCGTGACAAGGAAATAAATTTGCGTTGGGTTATAAACGACCAGAGTTACTTCGTTTCCCAGTAGGAGATCCTGTATTATAATACGAGATTCGTACAAATTAGTATCGCTCGATTCCTCGTTGCGGAAATTTATTTTATTTCCGATACAAACGTTCGATATGCTATTAGAGAGAGAGAGAGAGAGAGAGAGAGAGAGAGAGAGAGAGAGAGAGGGAGAACGGTGCAAAATTTTAAAATTTTTTCTTTCACTCAACTTCAATCGATTTTTATATTTTTGATTACAAATTTATAACATTGAATCTATTTCTTGTTATTTATCCGGAAAGTAATTGATTTAAATAAATTTTGATAGATAAACATACAAATAAATTGTATTGGCAATACAAAGAAATAAATCAAAATTTTTATTTCGATAGAGACAAATAAATTATGATAAATAAACTATGACTTAATTCTTCATGCGAAAGAATTAAATATATATTATTATAATGAAAATAAATAAATCATGATATGGGTATATTAAATAAAATATATGTATCTGCATACGAATTATTTTAATGGAGATAAATTGTGATGTTGATATAACGTAATACAAATATATTGTGAGTTTTTACGTGGTTCAAAAGAAAAAAAAAAAAACGATTGCTTTTTCTTTCTTTGTTCCTTTTTTTTTTTTTTTTTTTAAGGACACCAGCCTATCCTTCTTTTTTTTTCTTTCTTTTTATTTTTCTTTGCAGATTGTACGAAACCTCAAGCCGAGAAATCTTTTCGTTTGCCATTGGAAAAGATAAAAATTAGTTTAAAAAAAAAAAATCAAGAAAAAGAAAAAAGAAAAAATAAGTCGCGTAAAAGTAGACCAATAGATTTTTAAAATTATTTAAAAACTTTCTTTCGAATTCACTTGTAATACAATAATTTCATTTTTCATGAATATTGTACATGAATATAGTATATACGTACGTATGTACCTTACATGTAAAAGCTCTCATGGTATTGTTAGTTTCGACTTTTATATGATAAAGAATAATTATAGTTCAGTATTTCAGTAATGGACTAGTTTCAAATTCATCGCGTTTAAGCAGCAAATACAATGCGAAATATGTCGAAAGTTTGAAATTCAATGGTCGAACAGGTTTTGTTCGTATCTTTTGTGGGTTGTACGGGCCTTTCAATTCGTTTTTATTACCTTGATCGACGTGTGCATATATATATATATATATCTTGTACATATCTATACTTTGTAAGTAAGTAAGTACATAACTTTCGAATATTTTAGATCAATGAGAGAGCATATTCTTAATTAACTACGTCACGCATTCGCATTGATTGATCTATAAAAGATGATGATGAATAATATATGAAGAATGAAATAATAATAATATAAATATATATATATTTATATATATATATATATATTTATATATATATATATATATTTATATATATATATAACAAGAGAAAGTGATTGATTGTAAAAATCTAACAGCAATGATAGATATTTACACAATTATATATATATATATTTTTTTTTTTACATGTCCAATTTAACACATAGGTATCGTAATCTTTTAGGCCAATAATTTCAATTCATTTTACATAACGCACGTTAAGGCACACTTATAGATATTTGTATTCGTTAAATCTACTTACGTTTTATCCTTATAAACATATTATTATTATGTTATATTCGTAGTTCAATGTTTACAAACAATATGTATAAGTTCGATCTTATCATGGTCACAATAATGTGTATTACAATTGTAATACGAGTTTTAAATATTGGACAATATTTATTTTATTTATAAATTCGTTCATACAGAGGAATAAACATTTATTCTCGATAATAGAAAGAAAAGATATTATTAAGAAGAGGAAAATAAAAAAAGTATTATTCTCGTTGAAAATCTCGTATAGGTATATCTCTATTGAGATATTGCACGGTTAATCTCACGTCAGATACCTATAATCATTATCATTATAATTATCATTATTATTATCATTATCGTAAGTGCATATCGTATATAGAAAAATTTTCACGTAAATATATGTATATACTGTTAGTTGGATAATAATTTTGATTTAAACTCTCGTGATCTTTGTTGTTTACATTCGAGCTCGTACGATTGTTTCAAGTTTTTTTAATTTTTAATTTTTTATTTGTTTTTCTTTTCTTTTTTTTTTTTTTTTTTTTTTTTTTTTAACCGATCTCATCGAGCTCTCGTGTATGAGAGGAAAAGAAAGCTGTGTGTATAGTTTTAAAGAAGAAAATGAAAGAGAGAGAGAGAGAGAGAGAGAGAGAGAGAGAGAGAGAGAGAAATGACGAAGTTCAGGTAATTATAATCCCAAGGTGGGTCGAACTTGGTGAGGAGAGGAGGCCAACGTTAATTAATCGTGGCTCCCGCGTTCTCGTTAATTCCCACTCGCAGAATTGTTGTGTTGAATTGACAGAAAGAGAGAGAGAGAGAGAGTGAGAGAGAAAGAGAGATAAAAAGAGAGAGTGAAAGACAGAGAGAGAGAGAGAGAGAGAGAGAGAAAAAGAGAAAGAGAGAAACCTACGGACAACAACTGAGACACAGGACCGACGATGACGACGACAACTACGAGTGTTAGGCAATTCGTCCGCTTTTTAATGAAATGCGTACGACCTATTTTTTATCTCTCCCAAGGTACGAAAGTACGAGATGCCGATTGATATCGAAGTGTGGCTCTTTTGCCTTTACCAAATCCTCGCTATAATAGCAAGACCATGACGCAAAGCCACGTCCCACGATCCCATCTATGATGGTTAAAAAAAAAAGATATAATCGTTATTGACGTTTTGCAAAATGTACGAACGTTAACTATTTCGACTAATTAGATCGATAATGCACTTTTCTTTCTTTTTTTTCCTTTTTCTTCTTTTTTTTTTCTTTTTATTTATTTTTTTTTTTTTCGTTTTTCTTTTTTCTCTTTTTTCTTCTGACCAAAAAAAATCTTATTCCCGTCTTTTCATTTTCGAGAGATTATATATATTTTCGGAGGACGCGATCTTTTGTTTTGTTTTATTTAAGTATTACGAAAAGAATTGGTTTTATTCACTTATTTTTATTTCTATTGCGTCTTAAATGGATTTGTATTTATCATAAATAGAAAAGAAAAGAATAAAAAGAAAAAAAAAAAAAGAAAAAAAGGAAGCCAATTAATAGGATATTTTAATAGGATAAATGTATGATTTAGATTATTCTCATTTCATAATCGTTATTACAATTTGTTTTATTTGCAATGGAATTTGTATTAAAGGAAACGTAAAGGGAGAATTATTAAGTAAAATTTTTTCATTTATTTTATTTATAATTAATAAAAGTATATTTTCTATAATTGATATATGTAGATAAAATATTATACAATTATAATTATAACTTAAGTCAATTATTAATTATGATAATATATTTTATTTTACAAAAATTTCTATGTTATGAAAAACAAATATATACAAGTATATCAATGAGTAAAATATATTTATATAATTTAGGCCAATTTTATATTCATTATCATAATATATATTTCGTTTTAGATGTAATCTTCTAATGTGTATTATAAGAAAGAAAAAAAGCATCTAATATTTTAATAGAAAAATTATATGATATATTAATATTACTTTTATATTCGTCATTCTTTAGAGAACAAAAATAAATAGAGAGAGAAAGAGACGGAGAGAGAGAGAGAGAGAGAGAGAGAGAGAGAGAGAGAGAGAGAATAATATTGAAAGCTTGATAATTTGCTCGGTAGATCAAATAGATTGCGTGAACACTATCCCATTTAGTTATAACATCATTTAACGTTTTATGTGTTATCGATGCGATGAGATGAGTAAAAATTAAAAAGCGAAACTATGTTATTACCACTTTAGTTAAAGTGTTTTCTCCTCCTATATATGTATACAAAAATATCGGGCGCGCTCTCGTTATACTTATACTGACAAGAGTTTTTGCCAGAAGCAATCACTTTTCTCATATACACACATACATATATATATGTATATATATATATATATATATATATATATATATATTCTACATCACAAAACCAGTTTTTAAGTGGCGCTTACGAGTACTCTTACCGACTTCTCTCATTATAATTTTATGTAATATGGGAGCGTTCGAATAAAAAAAAAAAAAAAAAAAAAAAAAAAAAGGAAGAAAAAAATAAACAAAAGCTATTTGGAATTTCAAGGACATTTTTTAAAATATTAATTGGAATCGTGTAAAAAACAAAAACAAAAAAAAGAGGAAAAGAAAAAAGAATAAGAAATTTTCGTGTTTTTTTTTTTTTTTTTTTTTTTTTAATTTAATATTATACGTAATTTTTTGTTGAAGCTTCGAATACGTAAAAAAAAGAAGAATGCGTTTGAAATATATTTTTTTTTGTTTTTTAGCAACAAGTTACAGATAAATTGGTAATTTATTTTTTATATGCTTTCAAGTAAAAAATAATCAATTCGATTTTTCAATATTTTCTAACGCGTCAATTTTTATTTATTATTTTATTATTTTTTTTTTTGCGTGAACTTCGATAAACCGAAGAATCAATTATGTACAAAACTGAATATATGTGAGACGTTTATTATGCGAAATGGCCAGATGTTGTTAGGTGTGTTATCGTTTATAGCGTGCTAACGAGCATGCTACAAGTGTTCTTGACACTTTCGAACCTTCGAAAGAGAGTAAGACCAGGGACACGAAAATATTATTCATTAACAATGAGAAATTCAATCTCGATGATTTCAATTCTCGAATTAATTTACAAAAGTATCTATACTTATATAATCGATTCAATCTTAAATATTTCGTCCTTTCGTTAGATTATTTTTGGAGAATATTTTTTTTTTTTTTTTTTAATCCATTCGTTATATCATTTTATTTAAAAGAATATTAAATGATCGCGCTCAGATAAAAAGATATGAAAAGCCATGAGAATGGTAGAGTAAAATGGAAGAAAGTGAAAGATATGAAAAATTACAAATATCTTTTATACATTAAAAGTCCAATGTTTCTGATGTTCTTTCTTCGAAAGTATATAACAAAAAAGTATTCCTGAACATTTTTACGATGTTACATTTAACTTAGGATATCCTTGAAAATGAATATATCTTCATTTTCGAGATATAACTTTTATAGCGAGATAGTATTTAACACGATTTAAAAAATATATATTCAGGTGTATCGTATAATTAAATATAAATGTCGTTAAAAATAATTAAGCGAGACTCCTTAAAAAATTTATTTATTATTTAGGGAAAAGATAAAAGTTTATGGAATAACTTTTTTTGTGTGTATACTTGCTTGTTTGCGTGCATGCGTGTTCAATTGCTAGAGATATTTATTTTTCTCTCTCTTTTTTGTTCTTTCTTTTTTTTTTTTTTTTTTTTTTACCGTAGGATACAATTTTTCGAAATAGAATTTTAAAACTTTTTTACAAATACGTATATACGTATATATGATATGTACGTATATATATGATATATACATATATATATATATATATATATATATATATATATATATATTCTGTATCGAAGTAAAATTTAATTACATTTATGATAAACGGGATTACGAAGGGAACATTTTAATTGGCAATTGTGACAATCACGATTTACGCTTAAGTCAATTTGAAGTTGCATTGAGATTCATCAAGTAATACAATTAAAATTATCGAACGTTGATTAACACGATGATGTGGTAAACAGAGTTTAGAAACATTTTCAATGATACTTCGATTGTCATGGTATTCAACGTGTTATCACCATTTAATCCTTAATCGGATTAAGGAGTCATTTAGGTTTATTATATATAATTGATGATATATACGCATATAAACACACATATTATCACGTTGAATTAATGACAAGACGATCGATAATTGTTCATTATCGCTTATATATGATAATTAATTCAATTAACACGGTCGAGTTTTTTTTTTTTTTTTTTTCTTTTTTTTTTTTTTTTTTTTACTTAATAAGTTTGTAGGTATACAAATTTGTGGAGTTTTTAATGTCAAGTTTGTCAAAGTACGAAATATCATATTTTTCGTATGTATCAATTACGAGTATGATTAACCAGATATGATATATCAAAGTGATCTCTAATTGTAAAGTCATATATTTTCTCATTTTGAGATATTTCTCATTCGGGTTTGAATTATTTTGGAAAAATTATTATTATTATTATTATTATTTTTTTTTTTTAACACCTCTTAAATGATTTATCGTCGGACAACTTTCATAATCATTGGACTCATACGTAAGAACATAGAAATTTTTGTTTGATCGTAATTTTTATTGATAAATTAATTTATCGGTTTAATCCTTGAATTGTTATATGTATATATACATATAACATTGTTATATGTATATGTACATTTCCTTTTTTTGAAACATTTCTACAAAAAAATAAAAAAAAAAAAAAATAGATCATCTATTAAAAGACTAAACGATTCTTTTCTGATCGATATTTAATTCGAGTTTATATTTATACTTTGAATGGAAATATAGTTCATACATATATATGCATTTCAATGTACATTGACAAATTTAATATATCGTACTATATATGGAACATATTTTTCATTAAATTTCATATGGCAAAATAATGATGATGATGATGATGATGATGATGGTAATAATAATCTAAATTTTATATTACTACCACTTTAACGTAAAATACGATAATTGTTGTATCATATACATTCTTTTTTTGAAACGTTTATAAAGGTAAAAAGGAATAAAGAAAATCGAACGATGAATAAATAAATAAATAAATAAATGAATAAATAAATGAATAAATAAATGAATAAATAAATAAATAAATAAATAAATAAATAAATAAATAAATCATGTACTGAAGAAATTAAACACTACTTTTCCGATCGATGTTTAATTCCTGCTTCTGTCGCGTATATTTTATAAAGTTTTGTTAAAATTTCGACAAAATTTCCGTCATATAACAAAAAGAGAGAGAAAGAAAGAGATATCGAATGTGTGCATATGTATGTACGTGTGAGAGAGAAAGAGAAAGAGAAAGAGAGAGAGAGAGAGAGAGAGAGAGAGAGAGAGATAGAGATAGAGAAAATACAGAGAGACTATAGAAATAGAGAGAATCACAAAGTGGTTGGTAGAGAAAGAGGAGGAGAGTAGAAAGGGTTAGGATGAATAGAAGGAGGAGGAGAAGGGTAGGAAGGGATAGGAGGAATAGAAGGAGGAGGAGCAGGGATCGTTGGTGCGATCGTAGATTTTCGAAAGCGGTTCGATTTAACAAAATTTACGCGGCAGGTTTGGTGGTGCGGTGGCTTGTATCGACCGCGCGCACATTCGCCATCCGCACGTATATTTTCGGTACTTTTGCCAGGGCGCATGCCTCGTCTCGTCTCGTCTCGTTTCGTTCCGTTTCGTCACCTATAACGAGCGAGTGAGAAACGACGCATAAATTCTCGCCATTTTCGGATGATCCGTATTAAAACAAAACTCAAATAAATACATCGTGAATTATCAAGATTCATTCGAAAGTATTTTTCACTATCGATTTCGTTTGTCCATTTCGATAAATTTTTTCTTTTAATTCTATTATCTTTGTTCTTTCTCTTTTTTCTGTCTCTCTCTCTCTCTTCTTTTTTTTCCTTTTTTTTTTCTTTTTTTTTTTTTTTTTATTCGTGACATTGAATTGAACAAACGGAGACGAATGGAGGATCGTGCGGTTTTTTTCTTTTTTTTCTTTCTTTTTCGAACATTGACATCCATTAAATAAGTAACATGAAAGATCGTTTTTCAAACGATACAAATTTATTAATCCGATTAGTTTATTTAATCGGATCGGTGATATAAATAAATTTATCTTACGATTAATTCGATTAATTTATAAAATTTAATAGTCGTTGACACGATACTACGTCGTTATATTAGATAAATATTTTTGTTATTTGTTCAATCGTAATCTCGTTAAACGATTGATTAATTGTGCATAGATAAATAGATAATTAAATCGTCGTAGTGAGTAATTCAAGATGGATAAACATCTTTCATTCTCTCAGTCGAATATCATAGTTAAATGTTATGGAAATTATTAGGAGAGAGAGAAAGAAAGAGAGATAGATAGATAGATAGAGAGAGAGAGAGAGAGAGAGAGAGAGAGAGAGAGGAGAGGTTGTTAGGAAGGAACTTTTGACTTGAAGTAGTATATCGTAAGTATTCAGTAGAGAAGATCCCTTTTAAAGCTCTACGAAGTACTGTCGTATAAATTCCCTTTGGTAAACCATCCTTGCTCGCATAAGTTTTACTTAAAGTATTTCCTATGATACCGAATAGATATGTACTTTCTCTATAGATATTTTGTACGTTATATATATATATATATATATATATATATATCTTTATATATGTACATATATATCTTTATATATATATATATCTTTATATATATATAAGCGATGTATATATATATATAGATCGCTTCTTCGAATATCGAATTTTTCTAAATTCGTCAGACACTGTCCTAATTTCAAGTATTCGTTGTAATTTGTGAGAATGAAAAACTGTATGATAAAAAGAGAGAGAGAGGGAGAGAGAGAAATAGAAAGAATTTATACTAACGCTTCGTTACCCAATTGAAGTTTTTCATCGAATGATTTTCTTTTGCACGAAGCTCCAATCCATGAATATATATATATATATATGAATATATATGTATATAAAGACGAATCCCCTACCTGGAGATATTTAAGAAAAGCAAACCTTTCGATCGTGTAACGAAAGTTATCTTTTTTAAAAGAAGAGTTTAAAAGAGAGAATTTCTAAATTTTTTGTGACGTGAAAAGAAAATTTTCCCGACGAAAAATTCTTATCGTTATGAATCTTTAGACAATCGTTTTCTCTTTCTTCTTTTTTTTTTTTCTTTTCTTTTCTTTTCTCTTTTGACATATCAAAATAAAAGAAATCAATATCATTTTGTTGATATAATAGAAATGAAAAGAATTCATATTAGGAATGAAATTTCGTTTCTTTAAAAAGAAAGAAAGAAAGGAAAAAAAAAAAAGATAAAACAACTTATATGACATTACGTTCTCGATTATTTATTCTCATACATCGGTATTGACAATTTATTACTATTTGTAGAAAAAAATGAGAATTACTATTAACACAGTGTCTAACAAAAAAATCATTCAGAAATCAAAAAGAGAAAAAAAAAGAAAAAATCATTCAAATTCCATGTAAATTTGATCCTTGTAAGTTTGATAAAGCTAAGTGATCGCGTTTTTGAAGTCTTGTTTAATAAAATAAAAATAAAAGTAAAAAGGGAAAAGGAAAAAGTTAAAAGTAAAAAAGAAAATTACAAATAATTTCATATACACAAATGACACGACGTAATCTTAAAAGTCTTTTCGAAAGCATTTCAATGGAGTTTTCTTTTTTTTTTTTTTTTTTTTTTTTTTTTTTTTTTTTTTAAGAGAAAATATTGGATCACTATATCACAAGTAGTTTCTTTTACAAGGTACAGAAGGTAATCGTTCAAAGTGATCACGATAAGGATGACGGTGTAGCAAGAAAGGTTCGTGCTTAATCCAAGAGAAGCGACTGAGGTTGATCCAAAAGGAAAGTAAGACGTAACCCCGTATACAAGACTATTACATAGTACATACATTTATGTATATATATATATATACCGATATATATATATGTGTGTGTGTGTGTGTGTGTGTGTGTATTACGAAGATAGTAATCTCACATTTTGTTCTCTCGATGGCCCACTCCTTCTGAAATCGTAAACGTCGCGTCTTTCTGTGTGTGTGTATGTGTGTGTGCGTGTATGTGTGTGTATAACCAGCCTGGAAATGTCCTAATTGCCGCCATGTTTCCCTAACAATGGTAAACCGCTGAAATTTCGACGATTTTCCAAATGGAAGAACACACGAAGATTCAGATAGTTAAATAGATAGATAAATGGATAGATATATAGATTGATGGATAAATAAAATAGAATACATAGGATAAGATAGATCATTTTTATATCTTGATTGTGAATTTATATAAGACGCGATATCGTACGCTCTCACAAGGGATCGTATACAATTTTTTATTTAACATTACTATTAATATATCAATCCGAATATTATTTTTCTTCATTATTATATATGAAAATTTTTATTTTTCTTATATCAATTTTAAGACACCTTCATCTCGATTAATTATTTTAAGATATATATATATATATATCTTAAAATAGTCATCCTATCTTAATATAATTCATCCTATGCTTATATATATATATATATATATAAGCATAGGATGAACGAAAAGAATTTTTTGATAGAGTCGAAAGTTTTTAGGAAGATGTTTAAAAATTACCCAATCGCTTTCTATTATAAGATTTTTTTAAAGCAAATTTTTTTTTCCTTTTTCTTTTCTTTTTTTTTTCCTCCAGTCGCGTGTCCTTACGAGCTTAGAATTTTGTAGATTAATGAAAGTTGAAGTAGTTAAAAAGAAAATTAACGTGAAAGATCTTGCGAAAAGGGTAGTAGTTGATTTTCCTTTTTCTTTTCTTTTTCCTTTTCTTTTCTTTTTCCTTTTCTTGTTTTAATACAAACCATGGAACTTTAGATACCATCGTGTATTTGAAATGAAGTAAAAGGATAAAAGATAAATGTTTTAATAATTTTAATTAAATAATAAGAAACTGTTTAATTAATTAAATGAAGATGTAGAGAAGGATAGGGATAGAAATAGAGAGTTTGTGTGTGTGTGTGTGTGTGTGTGTGAGAGAGAGAAAGATCACAGGGAAGAGTAAAATCTGGTTAGAAACATCGTCGATCAGATGGAGAGGATTGATTGCTAGTTTGAAAGACAGCTATATCTCTGATTCTATGATTCAGGTTCTTTTTTTTTTATGTATATATATATATATATATATATATATATATCTATATCTATCTCTCTTTCTCTCGTTCTCAATCTATTACTATTCAATTTATTCTTCCTGGTAGTCTCTTCCTTTCTCTCAATTTGAACTCGTAGATATAATACATAAGTGCATCAGCGATAAAGGAACGATCTATTGTGTCTTCTCTATTTACATGAATTATATATCCTTTACTATATATATATATATATATATATATATATATATATATATATATATATCTGGTATACTTAAATTTATAGAGTGCAATCTAAACGTATATGTAAGTATACGCGTGAGGAATATTAGTATAATACATTTTACATTATGTAAAATTTTTAACATCAATTCTGTGTAATTTATTGAAAGTGAAATTTCTATTATTTTACGTAACATCTTTCTAATATATACATATATAAATATATATATATATATACATATAAAAATATATATATATATAAATATATATATATATATATATATATATGTGTATATTTAATAGTTAATTATAGAGTGCAAAATTGACTTTCTATTGCATGCTTAGAAATATATACACACACACATATATATATATATATGTATTATATGATAGATAATATGCTATCACAACAGACTCATTGAATATTAATTTTATTATTAGACATATAACATTAATTAATTTTCAATCGAATAATTAATCATCATTATCGTAAGGTAAAACGTTCGTTGAAAAATTCTTTCCTTTACTTTGTTCTTTTTTTTTTTCCTTTTTCCCATTACTATTTTCACTCGAGATTATCTTGAAAGATAGGAGAAAGATAAAAAGAAAAAAAAAGAAAAAAAAAAAAGAAAAAAAAGATAAATGGAGAGGAAAAAGAACGATACGTTTTGGTTACTTCAAATGTACTATGTATCGCTTATACTATGTACTATACGTCTATACACACACACATATATATATATATATATTCGAATTAAATTGAAGATGTAGCCTAGCGGCGAATTTCATGAATTTCTAAACGGTGCACGCAGAATAAGACGTTTGACTTGCACTCCGAGAGTACCTTACAACCCTGTCGGAAAATCGTTCACCTTTTCATGGAATACGTTTTCCCTCAGACATAAATGTAGGTATGCGTGTATAATATATATATATGTATATGTATGTATGTATATATGCATGCATGTCGGTAGATACGTAAGCACTTTACATGTCTATTCGAAGATTCCTTCTCGTTCGAGCAAGTTGGTAAATAAGAATCGATAGATATAAAAGTAGATGCAATATAGTTACATTGAAAAAAATCTTTCCCTTTTATATTTTAAATTGATATTTCGTTCGTAACATTCTCGTAGATTTACTTTCTTTTTTTTTATCCTTTGTTGTCTTTCTTTTCTTTTTTCTTTCTTTCTTTCTTTTTTTTCTTCTTTCCTTTTTCCTAATAAATACGTAAGAAATTGATTTTCTTTTTTTTTTTTTCTTTTTTTTTTTTTTAACGATAACACGAAACAAACAAAATGCGTTTACAATAATCAGCTGATATTTAGATATCTTAAATGTGTCATTTGCAATTTGATCGAATCTTTGATCATAGGCTTATCCTTTTATTTCTCCGTTAATTTTCTTACTTTTTTTTCCCTTTCTTTTTTTTACTTTAATAAATTAATTAAGTTATTTACCAAAGAATGTCGAAGAAAGGAGAAAAGGAGGAAAAAGATAAATAAAAAAAAAAAATAAATAAAAATAAAAAAAAAGGAAAAAAGAAGAAGAAGCATAAGGAAAGAAAATATGTTCATTAATCAATCAGCTTTATTACACATATATACATACATACACCAACACACACACACACACACACGTATATATATAATAAGTATAATAGGTATAGATATATATAATATATACAAAAATATATGTAGATGTTCAATGTAGAACACGAAATGAAGGGAAACCTTTTCTCAATGGCTTGCTATTATTTTATCAGGCTATTCAGTAGGAAAACTCGACAGGACCGGCCTCGTTTCTGCTCATGGTCCTTTGTTTTTCTTTATAATCCGAGTTTTATCTTTTTCTCTCTCTCTCTCTCTCTCCCCCTATCTCTCCCTCTTTCTCTCTCCCCCCCTCTCTATTCCTCGTTGTTGTTGTCGTTTTGTAATCGTTATCTCGTCCGAACGATCCTGCTCTCCTGGATGAACGAACGATTCAAAGAGCACACATTGTTAAACTGTTTGCTTGCTCCGACCTAACGCGTTCAGCGACATTATCGTGATGCTTAATAACGTTTGTTCGTTGATTCGTTCATTCGTTCGTACATTCGTACATTTGTTTATTTGTTTGTTGTTCGTTTGTTTGTTCGTTTGCATTATTCGCTGGTATATTAAACGTGGCATCGTGCAAATCCTGTTAATAATTTTCGTGCTACTAAAGTTTTATAAGTCTTTAGGTCAGCACTCATGGTGAATGAAATACGTTTACGTTTGAATTAGTTAAACTACTTGCAACATTGATCACACACGCTCCTTTAAACGTATTCAGCTTTTTTGTCCTTTTCTTTTTTTTTTTTTTTTTTTCTTTTTTCTTTTCAACAACAACAACAACAACTGAGGAATTCCGTCAATTTATTATTTTATTTTATAGAGCATATCGATTGTCGATGATATAAGACGATTCGAGGGTTTTATTAATGATATTTAATATTCGTTCCTATTCTTTTACGAGACTTTTAAAGGTTTAAAAGTTAATTTCTCTTTCTTTTTGTTTTCCTTTTTTTTTTCTTTTTTTTTTCTTTTTTTTTTTTTTTTTTTTTTTATATTTTAAGAACACAAATCCAGCCACTTGTTAACAATCTCAATGATAATGATATCGAATAGTAGATTTTATATAACTTGTTGTGATAATAATTACAAATGTTTAATAATCTTTCGAAAAAGAGAAAAAGAAAAAAAAAAAGAAAAATATCCTTTAAGTCTAAATTTAAAAATAAATCTTTCTTGCGATTGCAAAACTGACAATCGAAGATATATAATTTCTTATTTTTTCCTTTTCTCTAAATATTGAACATAAATCGAATGGAAAGAAATGTAAAAAAAATTTTTTTTTTCTTTTTTCCTTTTCTTTTTCTTTCTTTTTTCTTTTTTTTTCTTACGAGAGAAACTAAATTTTCTTTCAACCTCGTATTTACTTTGTATTCTTTGTTCTTATTTTTCTTTCTTTTTTTTTTTTCTTTTTTCTTTTCTTTGAGATAGATTTGGAAATTCGAGAAAAATGATCCTTTTCGATTCGACAGCGTCGATATGCATGTATACATAGTTTATATATAGACAAATAGATACATACATATATATTTTTCGAAATCGAAAAGACTGTCTTATTCGAAACGTGCACCCGTGGTACGTATATGTATGTATGTGTGAATATATGTATGTATGTATTTATGTATATATGTATGTACGTATGTACGTATGTACGTATGTATGTATGTATGTATGTATGTATGTATGTATGTATGTATGTATTTGTTGGTCGAGTTGAGATGTCGAGTCTTTCGGTTTTCGTGATGTTCCATACGTGACTAAGAAAATAAAACTTCGAATCTTTGTAAGGATTTCTCTTCCTGCATAATTCATCCGTTAAACGGGACAAATCGTCCCTGATATTTTGTTGATGAATATATTAGATTTTTATTCATTGATAGATCGATATTTGATTCACAACACCACATACTCAACTATTTTTTTTGGCTCATATATTATTTTTTATTTTCTCGATAACTAATCGTTTCATAGTAATTCGAAGAAATGTCCTCTCGAACGAACTATCGAAGATTTTTATATGTAGAATTTTAAAATATGACAATAACAATAGTAATACTAATAATAATAATAATAATATTAATAATAATAATAATAATAATAATAATAATAATAATAATAATAATAATAATAATAGAGAATGAATCAAAATTTTTAAACGATTTTAGAACTCACTTATCTTCTTTCTTGAGATTTTTCAGTCTTAACGAAAAGATAAAAATTAGTTTAAAAAAATATAAAAAATGAGTAATTGATTTTTAAAATCGTCCATCAATTTTGTGAATACATCTATTAATTTTAAACCTGAGATAATGGTGATAATGCTTTGTACGTATGCAAGTGTTTGTGAGTGTGCGAGGGAAGATGAAGATGAGGTGAGGTGAGGTGAGGTGAGGTAAAATAGAACATAAAAGATGCCATTTTTTTAAAGCTCCTTCTCGACGGCATTTCGAAATAAAGTTTACAAAACTATCGCGTTCGACGATAGAAGAAGTTGATTGCGTTATAAAAGCGCACGAAACGGAATCCTCCCACTCTTTTTCCACTGTTCACCCTCGTTTCGAATTCGATTTCCCTTGAGTAGAGCGGTCAGAATTTTTAGAAGGTCCGAGGTTTTTCTCCTCCCTCTTTCTCTCTCATAGTTTTATGTGGTATTCGTTCCAGTCGAAACTCGCAAAAAATTTATTTCCCATAGATCTCGGAGAACAAATACGTCAGATTATTTTATTGCATTTTTCATCTTACTTTGGTAATAACATTTTTAAAGGATCAATTTTATTTCTCTCTCTCTCCTCTCTCTCTCTCTCTCTCTAATTTTTTTTTTATACATTTTTGTTTACATTTTTTTCACGTCCCTTTAGTACACTATTCCTTACGAATAAAATATAACTTATTAAATGTTTCCTTTTTATAAAATAATATATAAAATTAATAATATATTATTATTAAAATAATATTTTAATTAAATATAATTTTCTCTCAGAGGATAAGTTTAGTTTAAAGTATACACTTGTGTAGTACATTATTAATGACCCTTCCGTATTACCATTAGAAAGAGAATCGTTAATTAGTGATAGTTCGTCTTGTTAACCGACCAATCGAGTTTCAGACCACTTAGAAAAAGCTTTCTGTCGATGCTGGTCAATATATATATATATATATACTCTTATCTGACAAGAAATACGATCAGATGTTATCTATGATGCACTTCGTTCGTACTAGCTTGTAATATCAAATTCGGAAATTACGATGACGTATAAACTCGCACAGATATACACAAATACACATACATTCACTCAAAGTTTCCATAACGTTCAATGGCATATACACTTTGATTGTTCCATAAGATTTGACATTGATGTTTAGCATGTCTATTGATAAAGAGAAAAAGAAAGAGAGATAGAGAGAAACCATTGATAAAATCAATATTTTATTCAATTGCAATGAAAAATAAATAAATATATATATATATATATATATATATATATATATATATATTGTATTTTGCAAATAAGATGAACGCTTTTGAAAAATGTCTTTTTTTTTTTTCTTTATTCAATCGAATTATAATTAGCGATATTGTTTCGTATGAGATCCATACGAAATATTTTTATTGAGATTAAATTGTCACACATTTGGGGATAAGAGTGTGGAATACTTTCTTTGATACTTTCCCCATTTTTTTTTTCTTTCTTCCTTTTTTCTTCTCCTCTGTACCTTTTGATTTTTCTTTTCTTCCTTTTTTGTTTTTGTTTTTTTTTTCTTTTTTTTTTCTTTTTCTTTTTTTTGGTTAAACATCTTTACGTCTCACCAATATGAGAGAGAGAAAAAAGAACGTGTTTTCGCGCCCGTACGAAAGCATTTAAAATGCAATTACGAAAGTTCATCGATGAAAACGGTTATCAGCAAGAGTAGTTCCTCGTCGATTTCGAGTTTCTGTGACCATGGAAACGTTGGATAATACAGGATCGATGCGCCACATTCTAACAGAGGATCCAACGGGAAAAACAATTCGTTCGTTTGGAAAAATGCAATTCTTCGTTTTTCCTTCTCTCTCTCTCTCTCTCTCTTTTTTTTTTTATTGACACTTGGTTTGTTTTTTTTTCCACATTTCTTTTTCTTCCTCTTTTTTTCGAATTTGGTTTCTCTTTTGAAGGAGTCAACAGTATGTCGAAATAGACGATAATACGTATAGGTATGTTTCTTTAATAGAAAAAGAAAAAGAAAATAAAAAGGAAAAAGAAGACGTTTTTTTCTTTCTTTCTTCAATCTCGATGAAAAGTAATAATTTACGAACTTATTTATTTATGATTTGTTGTTAGATCTTTCGAGAAGTTCTTTTCTTTTGTTTTTTTTTTTTTTTTTTCATCGAATTTTTTTTCCCTTCCCATCAAATTCGATGAAACGATGAAAAAGTGAAAATGAGAGAGCACCACGAACACGAACGATAATAATGGAAAATAATTGTTAATTTTTGAGAAATCTTTTCTCTCTCCTTTTTTTCTTTTTCTTTTTCTCTTTTTATTGTTCTCAATTAAATTCGAATGAAAGTTATAATTTGACGAAAAAATTGCTGAAATTTGTATTCGATGTTTCGTGACAATTTTTTTTTTTCTTCTTCTTCTTCTTTTTTTTTTCACGAATTATGTCATAATAACTAAATTAACATAACAAAGGTGGAAAGTTCGAGTCAGTGTGTTTCAGTCAGGATAGTTTAGTCCGAGTCTCGTGCTATCTGACCGCTATTGTCTACATATCAAGAAACTACGAACATTGTCCCTCCGAGCTACGTTTTCGCTAGTAAAGCAAAATTTGTCTTTCTCCTTTCTCTTCTTTTATTTCTCGTTTCTGTCATTTTCAGTATACGATTTATACTTATTTTCTTTTTTTTTCCTTTTTTTTTTTCTTTTTTTTTTTTACATTAAGATTCTTAGAAGACATGGTTTATTAAAAAAAAAAAAAAAAAAAAAAAAAAAAAATAAAAATTAATTGATAAGATAAAAAAAGAAAAGGTTTGAAACTTTTTGAAATTACAAAAGTCAGATTACGATTTACATTAATTTCAAATAATTATACGTAATATAGAGATCTTTTTTTTTTTTTTCTTTTTTCCTTTATATAAATTCTCAATTTTATGTTTATACAATTATCTTATGAAGAATTTTATTCTACTGTTTGGATCAAAAGTTTTTAGATAATATTAAAAGTCGACTTTTTAGATTAATTTTTCCTAAAATTAAAATCCCTCAGCAACATTCAATATCGCAACGAGCGAGAGTAATGTTTATTCTATTTGGACTTTATTTACATAAATTTTTCTTTCATTTTCAACGTTACATTAAATATTTGCTATGTGTCCTGTTTATTTTTGACAAAAAAAAAAAAAAAAGAGAGAGAGAGAGAGAGAGAAAAGAAAAAAAAAATTGTTGTCATACATTTTACCGATCGGAAAATAATGTAAAAAATCATCTATCACAGAGAAATAAAATTCTTTCATTCTCCCGAAATATCAACGAACTTATTACAAGTTATTACAACTTATTACAACTTATTACAACTTATTACAAATTTTCAATAAGTTGGAAAAAATTGAGAAAAAGGTTTTAAAGAATGTTGTAGCAATTTAAGAGTGGCGGTCGAAGTTGGATAGTAGGGAGCTTGAGAAAAATATTCAGCGATGAATATAGAGAAAGAATTTCTGTGTCTTATTCCGTTCCAAGAGACATAGAAAAGAGAAAGGAAAAGAAGAAAATGTTAGAAGAAGAAAATTTTCGATATTACTTGAAATGACATATAACATACCGAGAGAATACGTTCTAAGTTAAACGTGAAATTTCACGTTGAATAGATTCAAAAAAAAAAAAAAATATTTTAATCTTAGCGTCATTCCTGTCCTATCTTAGCATGATACGTACGTACATATATACTCTCGACTAATAAGTTCATTGAGAAAATGAAATTGGTCGATATAAGGTGAACGAGTTAATTACTTTACCATCGTTATAGAAGAACTTAGTTTATAATATATATATATATATATATAAAATCGTCGATGTTAGTGACTCTTCGAACTCGAAGAGAAGAGTTTCTCTCTTGCGATGATGAACACGTTCTCTCTCTCTCTTTCTCTCTCTCTTACTCATTCACTTATTCACGCGTTCTTACTTACTTGACAACTTTACGGTTCACTGAAATTTATCAAAGTTCAAAGTTGACCTTTCCTATACGCACGTAGCGAAAGTTGAAATATGAAACTTAATCCTATTGACTCGTATATCTCTATAATCTTATTAAGATGAAAACTTTTTACCTATGTATGTCATTAGGAGAAGAGACGGAAACTAAAACGATTTCCATAAAAGAGAGTGGTCGCTTACTAATGTTATTTCGAATGAACGTTTACGTTTACGACGATCATTTTTATCGGGCGGGGGGGGGGGGGGAAGAAAAAGAAAAAAAAAGAAAAAGAAAAAAAAACAGAAAAGAAAAAAAAACGGAAGGAAGAAAGAAAAATAAATAAATAGATTTGCATCCATAGAAAGTATATAGGAATATTCTTGCAAGTGAAATGATTTTAAAACAAATTAATGATTTTGATTGAAGATTTAAATTATATCGAATCAAATTAATTTGACGAGAAAAAGAGAAAAATATTATTACTCGTAATATATATTATCATGTATTTCTCTTATTATCAATTGTAATCGAGAAAAATAAGTTTTTGAGATACATACATACATGTTTCGTCTCTGATTATTTTTTTTTTTTTTTCTTTTCCTTTTATTTCTTTATTTTGATCTTCTTCTTTCTCTTTATCTTTTTTCCAATTTTTATTTCATTAATTAACGAAGAAAATAATATTCCTTTTATACGAGAATAATTCGTTCCTTCTTTATGTAATAATTGAACAAAATTGAACGAATTTTCCTCGTAATTAAACTACGAAATATTTTTTATTTTTTTATTTTTATTTTTTTTTTTTTTTTCCAATTGAATATTTCTATCGTACGATAAATGTAAAATTCGAAGGAGAACGAGTATTTATTTACAATAACGAAAATATTTTTTGCTCGTATTGAGAAAAATAATATGTTATCTATCCGTTTAAAGGTCGTATCATTAAACAGTGAGAACAGAAAGAGAGAGAGAGAGAGAGAAGGTAGGTCATGGTGTAGAAAAAAACAAAAAAAATCGACATTGAATTAGATAACGTCGGCATTTTTAAACTTTTATAATAGTATACTTTTTAGATGTCTATCGAGAATGTCGACTCAGACTTTGGCTCATCAAAATTTAACTCGAATACAGAATGGAGTTCTGATCTCATGGTTAACTGAGCGTATTACCATTGATATTTCCTATGGAACTCCGTTACTGAACGTTCTACTTGGCTATCGTGAAAATGTCTCTTTGTTCTATTCATATAAGTTTTGTGCTTACGATGAATATATACAATGCGTTTGCCTAACGTAACAGGTCTCACAAGTATTGGGAGTGTATCTTTTAATATATATATATATGTGTGTGTATGCGTGCGCGCGCGTGTGTGTGTGTGTATGTGTTCAAATAGAGAAAGATTCTCCGAAAATGAAATATTAAATAACAATGAATTTTAAGAAGAATATTATGTTGTTATATGGTGTTATTAATGTTCTTATTACGTTGTGTGTATAATTATGACTCATTCTCTATCGTTTACATATGCATTTACATTTTATAACGTATCTGATAATTACGATAATTATGAGTCTGACAATTACGATAGTAGCTTAATAGAAGTCATATTTTTTATTTAGAGATGTATATATATATATATATTTTTTTTTTTTTCATTTTGAATAATACAGATCATATGTAAGACCAACGAAGTGATAAATTTCTAATTATTTTTATGATTATTTAAATCTCTATATATAACATATATACATTTGTACATTTACATACATATTCGCATATGTATATTTTCACAAAAAAAAAAAAATGTTTCCTTTTCAAAATAAAAGATTATTATAATAATAATAATAAAAATATTTTCAGAATGTCTAAATAGATCTATCGTGTTTTGTAAAATGGGCTCGTACGATAAGGCGATATATTGTATGCACAGTAATATATATATATATATATATATATATATATATATATATATCTATAAATAAAATACTAGTATTATATATATATAATATATGTATATATATATGTGTATATGGTATCTATGTAAAAGCTCCGATTGCATAACACCGTAAATGGACGTATCCTAATGGCGATAAAAGCTCGGATTGTGAGGGGCAGTAAAAGCTCTAGGCGCCATGTCGGCACCGGCAGTGCTCTTTTGCCACTTGTCCTACTATTTCTCTTGCTCTTGCAGGCTTAGTAATAGTCAGCCTGATGTTCACTTGGCTACAACACACGGTGTATCTCCATTTTATATAATTCATACTATATTCTCTGGAGAAAACAAATATAGTATAGGTACGCTTCGTGGGTTACACTATCGAGGTCACTTGTTGGATTTTTTTTTCTTTTTTCTTTTTTGCCTCTTTTCTTTCCTTTTCTTTCCTTTTATTTTATTATTTTCTTTTTTCTCTCTCTCTCTCTCTCTCTCTCTCTCTCTCTATTATTTTTTTTTACATGCCAAAAGAAAAAAAGCAGAGTTAAAAGGCGAAGGGAAGAAGTAAAGTGAAAAAAGAAAAGAAAAGGAAAAGGAAAAGGAAAAGAAAAGAAGAGAGAGAAAAAAAAGAGAAATGAAAAGAAAAGGGGTTACTGAATTTCTTTGATTCTCTCAGTGAATACGTTCATGCTCTGATTTCGTTTAGAATTTCCAGTGCCAACATTTAAAATCTTCTTCTACTGGATTTTTTTTTTCATTTTTTTCTTCTTCTTCTTCTCTCTTTTTTTTTTTTTTTATTATTATTATTATCGTTATTATTTTTCACGTATTAACGAATTTTTCATACGAATACATATATATATATATATATATATATATATATTCCATGGATTTCTTTTGATTATATTTTAAATATCATCGTATCGGATGATAGAAAAAAAATCTTTGAGAGGAAAATATCACCGTGAATATATAAAATGATATATCTGTAAATGTTACGTGTACAAAAGTAATAAAATATTATTTCAATTGATTATTTTTAATCCGTCGAAATTAATTAAATTCGTAAGAATTCGCATTCTCGTTAAATTATCAAAGAATCTTATTATTCCATAGTATAATTCGTCGTATGATTTCGTTCATTGCTTTGGACACATTATACAAGACAATGGATCTGAATAACAATTGAATATCGTATATCTCGTGTTTCACGTAATTTATCAAAAATTTCATCAAATGATATTATTATTTAATACATTGAGATAACATCGTGCTATTGTCATTCATTTCAATTATGTTAAATATTACGTATGTAAATACGTAAGTACGACGGGAATACGTATATTGTGAAATTGTGATTACTTGAGCGAAGGAAAAATCAGTTAAAAATAAAAATAATAATAAAAATAAAATTCTAATATCTTGCGAAAATTTGTCGAATATTTCATTAGAAGAGAATCACTTAACGTCGACGCCGACAACGGCGATGATGATGATGACGACGACGACGACGACGACGACGACGACGACGACGACGACGACGACGACGACGACGACGACGGTCTCATAAACACGTAGCGTTTCGATCCTTCTCTTCGTATCGTTGTAATTAATCTCTGCCATGAAGTACAAGGAGAGAGAAAGAGAAAGAGAGAGAGAGAGAGAGAGAGAGAGAGAGAGAGAGAGAGAGAGAGAGAGACAAGATGAAGGAGTTTGAGAAGGAGGAGAAGAATGAGGATGAGGAGGAGGAGGAGAGGGGGAGGGAACTTTTCTCAAGCACGTTATCGTTCTCGTCCAGGTTTGATGCCCTCAAAAGCATCGTCGCCTCTCGCCCATTCTAAAGTTTCACTTTCATCTGTCATTGTTCTCGAGAAGTATCGTTCGAGTATACATGTGTAGATGAATCTTTCATTCAACCCGTTAAACCCCCTCACCTCGATACTCACCGAGCTCTACTACCATCTTAATTCCGTTCTGTCCTCTCTATTTTCTTTTGTAAGATTCGAGTTATACGAATACGAAATACGAAACATAGAGAGAGAGAGAGAGAGAGAGAGAGAGAGAGAGAGAGAGAGAGAGAGAGAGAGAGAGAGACGCCATAACGTACCGCGTTATGAGTTTCATGCGAATAAAATAATTATCTTAGATAAGATCGTTTCGTCTTTCATCGCGAGTCTTACATCGTATTTATCATATGCTTACATCATTTGCGAGAGTGGTACGTAAATTATGGCGGAGAACTGAGAGGGTGGGAGGGAGGTTTGTGAGGGAAATATGTACATATCCATTTCTTCATCTCTTTCTTTTTATATTTTATTGTGTATGTGTGCGCGTGTGCACACACACATATATATATATACATATATATATATATATAATATAATATACATGTATATATAATATAAAATATGTATGGATTCGTCTTTTTATCTTTTTTGTATAGACCGTTTAGATAGTATCTCTCATAAAAATGTTATCTTCACGTTTACCTCGTGTATTATTCGACACGTTATATCCTATTTTATGTTGCTCGATTAATCTTTCGATAGGAATAATATATATCCTGGATATGATAGATAGTCGATCTTTTGACAATTTTATTTCACACATTTTCTCGATGTTGGATCGTTCAACAAAAATTTCCTAGAAAACTATCTATTATTTTTTTCTTTTTTTCCTTGCTTTTTCTTTTTTTTTTTTTTTTCCCCGTTGAAAGATAAATTATGAAGTATGATAATCTCAACTCTAATTATTGATGTATGCAAAATTAATACGACGGATCGATACGTTGATTGTGAAATTTCTTTTTTCCTTTTTTATTTTCCTTTCTTTCTTTCTTTCTTTCTTTCTTTCTTTATTCATGGATTGGTAAATTTGTTTGTTTTTTTTATTTTTTTTTCGATTCTACAATCAGATCGACATTATCAGTTTAACCCTTCGCGTCATGTCTCGTTAGCGTTTCACGAAAATCAAATGTTTGAACGAGATCGTCCAAGTGTGCAATCGAAATGGTCTTTGATATCATAAAAAATATCAACCGATAGAATCGAATTCGTTCAACGTTTAACATTTTTGTGATATTAATATTACAATGTTACTATATTATTATATTATTAACATGTTGAATGAAGTATATCAAATCATTTGACTGGTTAGATTAAATGTATTTTACACGACTATTCCATTTGCCGAAAGAGCATTGTTCTGCTGGTCGAAGCTTCTTGTACATACATACGTACCTACCGTCTATACGATGGAACCTATGTGAATCGATATGGTGTGGCGTGTGCAACAAATGGAAATACAATAGTTCTCTTGAAATGTTACTACGTGCGAGAAATGATGTTGGAAAAGTCTGAGAAGAAAGAATGGATTCGATAACTAAAGATTTCATAATATTTTTAATAAAATTTTATTTTAAATAAACTTAATAATACATAATATTATTATGTATTATGTATTAATGATGTATAATATATATTGAAACAAAAATAAATAATTTATAATTGTAATTATAAATAATATACAAATCGATAATTATAATCAATTGTTATATATATATATATATATATATATATATATATATAATTATTATTTTTATACACATACACATACACACACACACACACACACACACACATATATATATATATATGTAATGTATGTGTAATTTCTTTGTATTTATGATAAAATTTAAATTTATTAATTAAATACGTATACGTATTTATATTAACAAAAAGTATTTCATTTATGGAACAAAAATTTTTTTTATAGACTTTATGTATACGTGTGTGTATAAAGTTTGTAAAAAAGAATTTATTCAGCGATATTTCGATGTAGTTTGTTTTTTTTCTATTTCTATTTCTTTTTTTTTTTTTTTTTTTTTTTTTTTTTATATTTTTTCGCATGTTTAGAAAATGATTCTTTAACGTGACAAACAAAAAAAGGGGGAGAAAAAATAGAAAAGAAAAAAGAGACGGAGGGAAATATAGGATCGTATTATTTTCATGAAAAATTAACGATCGCTACGATTCTCGGTACTTTAACCCAACCCACACTCTTTTCTCACTCTTCTTCAATGCGCTTTTCCGTAGTATTCGCGCGGTATACAAAGCTAGAGTTAATGGACTATTCGCGTGCATGCTCATTTTGCCAACGCCATTTTCATTTATCGATCCCGCTATGGAGTTCTTACTCTGGCTTGCAACGTTTCGAGTCACGCGTCGCTATGCACGAATCTAAAACACCGTCGAATGATAACTTCATTTTTATTCCAGTACTTTAATTTCATTTGCCAGATTTAACTCTTTCGAAAATAATACCTTTATAAATTCCAACGATTATCGATAAATTCTCAAATTATAATGAATATCATCGTCAAATTATTTTCGAATTTATAATATTGTAATTTTGAAAGTTGTGGTTAATTGAGATTTCCAAAAAAAAAAAAGAAAAAAAAAAATAGGAAGAAAAGAACAAGAAAAAAAAGAAGAAAGAAAGAAGAGAAAAAAATAATTTTTTTTTCTTAATTATCAACAGTGACGTTATTGTAAATAACGGTAAATAATGGTAAAGAAAAGAAAAGTGTGTGGTTATGGTTTTTTTTTTTTTTTTTTTTTAGAAACATCGCAAAATAATTCAGATTTTGAGTTTCGTAAATATATATATATATATATAGTAGAAAAAGAAAGAAAGAAAAGAAAAAGAATTGATTCAAATGATTATTAAAATTGATTTGTTAAAATTCGACAAATTAATTATTTTTCGATATCGATCGAAATGATATTATTCCGTAAATATAAAATAAATTTTTAAATCTTGTTTCTTTTTGTTACGACACCCATTGATGTCATTTTTATAAAGGCCTTTTAATATTTTCGCGAAGAAGAAACTTTTTTACGAGATTTTTTTTTGCGCTCTCTCTCTCTCTCTCTCTCTCTCTCTCTCTCTTTCTTTCTCTCTTTTTTTTTTTCTCTCTCTCTCTCTCGTAGAGATATAGTTCGAAGTTAGCATGCGTTAAGGGCTCGAAAGGTTTAATCGATCGCATTAAGGTATACGACTGGTTAGTTACAGAGGAACTACATTAAGATAATCAATTTTTTGTTTTTCCTTCGCGTGCTCGTGTTTACCCGGATTTTTTTTTGTAACTCGAGTTTGTTTACGAGTATGGAATTGTTTTTATTTTAAACTTCAGATATCGTTATTGCCAAAGTTATTCCTGAATTAATTTCTTTTTAATCTTCAAATAAAAACAAATATATAACGACATAAAAATAACTTTTCTCTTAGTCGTAATAAAAATGTAATATCGTTTGTGAAATTCTATATTACAAAGAAGATTTACGAAGATCATTTTTTAGATATTATTGTATAAATAATTCTTACATTATTTCATTTCGATAGAAATGATATAAATATTTCATAATTCTCTTATATATCAATAAATAATTCTTTTAATAATAAATTCATACAAATTGTATAATAAATATCACGTTTTCTTTTTGATATGATATTTACGAATTTACAATAAGTTTATAACGAATTATTGATTATTAAATGAAATAAAATTAAATTAAACAAATCATTTATTTTTCTCTTGCGACGTAATATCGTCAGAACATTTTTTTTTTTTTTTCTCTTTACAAAAGTCGCATAACTCGACTTTTATCGAATGCGATAAAAAGTTCGCATAAACTCGAAATGATCGATCGATATAATTAAAAAAAAAAAAAACAAAAAAAAACCAAAGAAGAAAGAAAAAAGAAGAGAATAAAACTTTTTGGATTCTACAAAGGGATAAACAAATATCTTAACTTATTACACAAACTTCTAAGTAATATTAATATCAATATCTATAGATATACTAATAGAATTTTCTCTTGGAATTCCTGAGCATAACTAATGCGCACGAAGTAAACGTCAAAGTTCGTGGGAATTCTGGTGGTAATGTTAGATAGAGAGAGAGACAGGACGATGACAAGAGCGAAGTAAAGCGTTACCGAGACGTGACCTCGCAGCCGCAATCGCTTGGTCGATGTAACGAAAGGGAAGCTAATAGTAACCGCGAGACGACGAGGGAGATACGAGGGTGCAATAATTATCCTGAAAGGGATACGCCGTGCATAACACGAATGACCGCAGCACAAACCTCTCTTCGTCTATGACAAAAAGAGGAAGAAAGAGAGATAGAGAGAGAAAGAGAGACTGAAGTCTATGACAGAAAAACTACAAAATCTCTAAAAAGATACTAATTCTCATAAAATTTCATTCTCGTAAGAATTTCATTTCAATTTAATTGAATTTGTCATTTATTTGTTAACCAGATGTTAACCTAATATAATTTGTATGTGATAGTATGTGATATATATATATATATATATATATATATATATATATATTATAAATTTTGTATAATTCCTATAGTATATATGAATTGTAATTTTTTCTAGAACATATAATACAAATAACGTACAATTATTACTTATTGCAATTTTTATATATAATAAAGATCCAATATGTTAGGACTTAATTGACGTACATACTTTTCTAATTATTAATTATATGCACATATGTATGCATCTAATTATTGATTATAATTATTATGTAAAGTTGAAAATAATTGATCTTTAAATTAAATAGCGAATATTCGTTCGATCCAATTTCGTTGAAACAAGTTTAATACTATATAGATTAAGAAGAGAGAGAGAGAGAGAGAGAGAGAGAGAGAGAGAGAGAGAGAGAGAGAGAAAGGAAAAAAAAAGAAGATAATAAGGATGGTATCCTATCTTCTCGCGGTGGCCGAGTTAAAAATCTTCTTAAACGCGTTGCCTGGGTTGCGTGCAAGTTAAATTAACGTCCCGTGTCATTAAGGGCAACCGAGGCGGAGGTCGTCTCTCGTTTACTCGAATAATAGCGAGCGACTTCGAGGGAGAAAAGGGTTAAGTGTGTTAAAGCACACCGTTCTCGATTCGATGCGCGTTTATGTTAAACGCTGAGAAAATCCTCCCTTTCGGATAGAGAGAGAGAAAAAAAAAAGAACTATAATTTTTCCTTCTTCTTTCCGCCCTTTTCCTGCCCTAAGTAATTCTCGTCCTTTCAAAAATTCTTCTATTCTTCATTCCCTCTGAATTTTTTTTTATTCTTCGCTCTTTTTTCTTTTCTTTTCTTTTCTTTTCTTTTCTTTCCTCCTTTTTCTTCCCTTCTCTTTATTTTATCTTATTTTATTTTAACCATTCACGTTGCTTTCGGTGAATGCGACGGTCAAATGTTCTATAGAAAAATGAAATAATTATCAATTGACTTGAAACGTTGACTTGATTGAATTAATGTTTACATAAAATGTTTACATAAAAAAAAAAAAGAAAAAAACAAAAATAAAAGAAAAAAAAATTATGTTAAAGTAAAAAATAATTGATTCTTTCGCTTGAGAAGGAAGAAAAAATTATTTTTCAATATCAAGCTAGAAGATTTGTAAAAAATTGTCAATTTTTAGATTATTTTTAATATCAAGAATATATTAGGAGATTGATTAAAACAAAAAAAAAATTAGTTATTGTCATATGAAATTTGATAATAACGATTACTAATTTTACATATAGTAGACATAGTTAGAAGAATGATTGATAATATCCATATGAAAGATTAAAATAAATCAATTTGACAAAATTTTATTCATTATCATATATTTCTCAATGATCTATAATAATTTATTATTCGTTCGATCGAAATGTCATTGTTCTCTTGCTTTTATGGTTCCTTCTTTTTTTTTTTTTTTTTTTTTTTTTTTTTTCTTGCGTCTAATGTAAAAGAGAAAGCTTTAGAAAAAAATTTTCATCCTAATTTTTCAATGGGAAGAAAAAAGGAAAGAAAAAAAAAGAAACAACGAACGAACGAACGAACGAACGAACGAACGAAAGATAGGTGGGGGAGGGGAGGGAGGAAGGAAGAAAAAAAGAAAAAAGCAAACAAAATGAAAGAAGGAAATAAGAAAGGAAAAAAAAAAAAAAAGAAATAGAAGAAACGATCAGAAGTTAATCGCCCGTGAAATATTAGATGCCAGAAAGGAAAATTTCGCGAAGTCGGCTGTGCTTGAAAGGTACCGGCTGCGTAACTTCGTCCCAAGAGTTATAATTACTTCCTGGCTTGGCGATCGCGCGTTCATCGGGCGAAAATATCGTTGTCGACGGTAATTAGCATCTTTAGAAGTTTTGTGCGTCTACGTTTACGTACAAATATAACTGTATATGCGTGTTAAAATTGTATTTGTATGGATTGTTGTCACAAATTATACAAAAGATTTATAATTTCCTTCGAATATTTCACTAATTTTTCTTCATTTATTTTTTATAATTATATATATATATATATATATATATATATATATATATATAAAATTGTTCGTAGTTAATTATAAAAACAGATATATATATATATAAATATATTTAAATAAATATATATATATGTATGTATGTATGTATGTATGTATATATGTATCGGTATGTATATGTTATATTCAAACAAATTTTCAATGTTTTGTCTTTATAAAAATTTCTATCAAGTCCCGTGGATCATGTGCAGAGCCAAGTGAAATATCGTTTCAAAGAAAAATTTTATTTTCAAGAGTGGTTGTTTGGATCTACCGTAAAATGTTAACTTTAGTTCTGTTTTTTATTTATTTATTTATTTATTTTTTTTTTTTTTGATCTATTTTATTTCATCCAATTAAATCTATTTCTTTTTGTTTCTTTTACATAACGAATAATATACATTATATATCTGTACATTAGTTATTATTATCGTGACGATATCAGTGATACAGTAATTAATCAATTATCCTATATACATAATATTTGATGTAAGAATAAATTTTCTTAATATGATATAAATGTACTTTATAACTAATAATAAATCCCCTCTTTCTTTTTCTATTATTATATTTTAAATCTAATATATTAAATTAGTATTTATATTAAATTTAACTAATACTAATAATAATGATTATTACTATATAAATATAATATTAAATTAAATACAATAATAATTGTAATATACCAATGATTATAATCATATGTATATATATATATATAAATTAGATCAGTTGAGATTAATAATTTGTTAATTATTATTTTAAGTGAAAAAAGAGAAGGTCAAAATCTAAAATTTTGTTAATTTTAAATAGATCAATCAAGTACATTAACTGGCTTTAATTTAAATAGTTTTATGTTTTAACAGCAACATCGAAACATCGCAAGGGGAATACATATATGTGATTAGATTATACACATCTTGTCCCGTGTGGCCGGATCGGGTTATGTTCGAATAACCGACCAACGCGTTTGTACAACGTCCACGGATTAATTTAATTAGAGCAACGAAGTATAATTACTGCTATAACTTATCGGAGCTTAATACTAAAATCCTTCCCCGGGTAAATTACGATGCATCGCTTAAGCTATGTATTTTGTTATCAATCGGAAGTAATACGTTCCTATTATCAACGGTTCAAACGTAATTTGTAATATATTAATTGAATTCTCATTTTCCATAATTTATTCTTCATTATTTAATTTAAATGATTAAATATTTAATTAGCCGATTAATCAGCTCGATTACTTCGAGATTATTTCTGTTAATATGTTTATTATTGGTATGATTTAAGTATGAAAATTTTATGACTTTCCAACTACAATTAATAAGTTAATTATATATATTTATATATATATATATATGTTAATACAATAACGTATCGTAATATTTTCGACGAATTAATACGAAACAATTTAATGTTATATCCTTAATATTAAATTCACTATGCTATATTGGATATTCTTTTTTCTTTCTTCTTTTTTTTCATACTAAATTTATTATAATTACTTCTTTATATTAAATTTCTATTTTTTTATTTTTTTCTTTCTCTTTTCTTTCAATATTATTTATTTAATCGATCGATATTATTTAAATTAAATGAATGTCGAAAGATTTTTAGTCATGGTTATCGATTAATAAAATGTACATTAAAGAACATTAAAGACAAATAGAGATAGAGATAGAGATAGAGAGAGAGAGAGAGAGAGAGAGAGAGAGAGAGAGAAAGAGGAAGAGAGACAAAAATAAATGCGGAAAAAAAGAAAAAAAAAAAAAAGAAAATATAAAAAAGAAGAGATGTAATCGCAGTTACACGAAAGTTGTACGCTCGAGAAAACGACTTTTTAAAATGCGCCGGACACATCCGGGTAGTAATAAACGACGCTTAGATGGGTTGCGTCGCGTGCACACCATAAGAGAACACGCTTCGCTCCAGTCATTTTTAATGCTCGTCCGAGTTATTCTCTCCGACACTACCAACCATCGTACCCTATTTTCCACCTTCCCTCTACCTCTACCCCTCCCCCTTTCCCCTCTCCTTTTCCCCTCTCTTCCGTTTCCTCGTTGAAAAGTCCCTACTCTAAACCGAGCATCGTTTTCCTTATCGTGATTTATGAATGATAGCTTAACTCTACCATTCTTCTCTATTAATAATTTCTGATTGAGCAAATCCCTTTGACGATTTTTATTAATTTTATATGATTCTTTTTGGTGTTTCTCTCGTTTAACGAGAACCAATTGACAATACAGTAGTAGGTATGTGTATGTCTGGGTGTGTGCGTGTGTATGTGTATGTGCGTATGAGACAGACAGAGAAAAAGAATGGAGAGAGAGAGAGAGAGAGAGAGAGAGAGAGAGAGAGAGAGAGAGAGAGAGAGAGAGAGAGAGAGAGAGAGAGAGAGAGAGAGATTGATTTCTATCTGCGTTGGAAAAAATGTTTTTACTTTTTCCTATTTTTTTTCTTTTTATCTTCTCCCCCCCCCCTCCCCCTTTTTTTATCTTTTTTCTTTTCTCTCTCGAAGAAATTTCATTCAACCTCGAAAATCTCAATTAAGAATTGATAAATGAATTTGTTTATGTGACTTGAATCAATAATCGATAATGTGATCAGTACATCGCACGTATGTAGTAAACATTTAATTATGTACGTGGGAAAGATTTTGAGAAATTCTTTTCTTTTGATAATTTCTTTTCTTTTTTTTTTTTTTTTTTTTAGAGAGGCGGGATAGGAAGGGGAGGACAGGAAATTGTAGTGTAGGGACGGAAGAGAGTGAGAGAGAGAGAGGGAAGGGGTGGGGGAGGGGAATATTTAAGGTAAGAATCCTTTCTGATTAGATAATTTAATGGCGTATTTGAACGAGATCTTTGATAATTTGAATTAAATAATCGATAGTACAAAGACTGTGTGTCATATAAAATGTAGTCTATGTATATATATATATATATAGATTGACGTGTCTTAAAGTCTTGAGAATATAGAGAAAATTCTTTTTCGATATCTGGACGTCAATTTTTCATATGTCTATTTATTCTCAACTTTATCGTAAGCGGAATACGGTTATTTAAAAATGATATCAGTATTTTTATCCGACGAGAAGCATCTGTAAAGATCTTTTTGAATCTTTAAAAACTTCATCCCCAAAGTATTCCGAATATTTCTGATATTTCAGAATAATTAAGCACTATTTCTCTCCTCCCTCTTATCTTCATTCCCTTCCCTCCACTCCCCCACCAACTTACCGATCTACTTATCAACGACTAAAATTTTCAAAGTATATATATATATATTTATATGGAAAGAGATGACTCTAACTTCAACCCTTTTGCCCTTCATTCTTCTCCAATTCTTCCAACCCAGATCTTCCATCGAGTCGTCTTATCCACGAAAGGATAATTATCAAATTCTAGGAAATTCGAAGATCTCTAATTGAAGTAGACAAAAGTTGAAATGTTTTTACGGATGATTACACCAATCGGAGATATTCATTGGCTTTTCATATTTAATTCTTCTATAAATTTTTAAATCGACGAGGCTAATGACTTAATTCATTTTTGATTTATAATCGAAAATTGTTATAATTGATCGTTCTTTCGATTAGATTATGCGATTTTGATGAAATAAATTAATAATGCTATAGGATATATATATAAGGATCGATGAATTTAATAATTGTATCAATTAGTTCGGCCACATTTCATCGTATAATGAGATCATGGAAAACGATTAGAAATAATAATCAATGTGAAATTTGATATAATAATAATAATAATAATAATAATAATAATAATAATAATAATAATAATAATAATAATAATAATAGTAATAATAATAATAATAATAATAATAATAATAATAATAATAATAATAATAATAATAATAATAATTATTATTATTATTATTATCAAATAAAAAATTACAGCAGTAGATATTTATTTATTTATTTTTAATTCGCTATCAGTTTGAAAGATATTTTTCGTTTTAAAATCAAAGATTCGTTGTAAAATATTGCAATATTTTTAATAAAAATTCAAATCTTTTTCTTTTTCTTTTTCATTCATATTTGTAGTATTCATTCATTCATAATAGAGTAAATTTTTCTCTTTTTTTTTTCTCTCTCTCTCTCTGTCTTTCTCTCTTTCTCTCTCTTTAGATCTTTTATTTTTTTCTTCCGTCTTACTCCCTTCCGTCGAACGGAAGCTCGTAAATTCGTTCCGGAGGACACGAGAATTTCTTCGACTTTCGTAAAAAGAGAAGAAGCTCTTCTGTGCAAAATACAAAAGCTCTTTTTCCATCTCCCTCTCCCTCTATCCCTCTTTCTCTCTCTTTCTTTCTTTCTCTCTCTCTCTCTCTCTCTTTCTCTCTCTCTCTCTCTCTCTCTCTCTCTCTTTTTGTCCGGTCACGTTCTTCGCAGTCGTTTCGAACTCTGAAAGACACGACGCCATCGAGAACGCAGGATAGGCTAAAGTCTTTTCGAAAATTTCTTTTCCCCTAAAAGATCAAGGATTTTATTTTTCTCTTTTCTCTTTTCTTTTCTTCTCTCTTTTTTATTTTTATTTTTCTTTTTCCTCTTTTTTTTTTTTTTTGCCTCCTTTCCTTTGTTCTTTCTCTTTTTCTTTCTATCGTTGTGCTATGCGCTAAACGAAATCGTTCATTCGTTCTGCTGATCTAGCTCGAATTCGATCTGAGCTTCTTAAGCAAAGACTATTATCGATCGGCTCGGTGCCGTCGTGCTATTCCTAAAGGATTTTTTCTTTTGATAAGGTATCCCCCTTCCCCTCCTTTCCTTTCTATTGCATCCTTTTCGGCGATCTTCCTTGATAAGATAAGATATCGAGAGGTATTGTAGAAGAATACTTTTGCACGAATAAAGAGAGATCATGGATTATATATGTATTAGAATAGAAATAAATTATAAAATAAAGGACAATCTCTTCTTTTGAATAATTTCAAGAATTTAAAATTAACAAAAATTATCCGCGCAATTATAATGCGCCCCGTTAGATCGATGAAAGATCGCAAAAAGAAAAAAAAGAAATATACATAGGAGGTGCTTCATCGATAATTTCTTAATTATATTTAACATTATTTTTCCTGATTTTAATAGGCCAATTATTTTTATCTTTTTGTCATTTATTCTATTTTTCCTTTTTCTTTCCTTTTTTTATTTTTTTCATTTATTTCGTTTCTTTATTTATTTATTTGTTTTTTCATATCATTAATATTATAAGTTTAAAAACTAATTAGCTCGCCTTATGTTACAAAATCATACGATACTCGATACTAATGATAAGGATAAAATGAAAAAATAGATTTTTATATATATATATATATATATATATATATATATATATTCGATGGAGCATATCTAGCATAACTCATTAAAGTAACTTAATATCGTTAACTTAAGTAGATGGCGAACGTATGAAAAAACATGAAATAACTTTAATAACTAAATTCTGGTCTATAACTAAAGTTCAGATATTAGATTCGATCATTGTGAAATTGCTATCTAGTATAATGAAACTAATAAAAAAATAAAAAAGAAACAGAGAGAAAGAGAGAGAGAGAGAGAGAAAGAGAGAGAGAAAGAAAGGATGATAAAAAAGAATTTTCTTTTATCGATAACGAGTCGCTGTTATAGCGAAAAAAAGAAAAAAAAAAAACGATGAAAAGAATAAAAATGAATAAAAAGAAAGAAGTCTTAATACTACGGAACGTAACTGTGATTCGAAATCCAAGCTCGTATTGGCCAATCGAAGAAAATGGCTTGCGGGCGGGCAAAATTGTGTGAACGGGAAAAGGAGAGAGATAGAGATAGAGAGAAAGAGAGAGAGAGAGAGAGAGAGAGAGAGAGAGATAGGTAGATAGAGATAAAGATAGACAAAAGACAAGATGAGCCACGAGTCGATTACTGCCTTTTCGTAACCAACGCGGTTGATTACTTCCTTTACATCGCAATATCGCAACTGACGGTTGCTTTTCTAGGATAAAATGAGACGGAGAGAGGTGTCTGAAGAAGAAGAAGAAGAAAGAGAGAGAGAGAGAGATAGAGAGTAAAGTTTGTTATAGTAAAGAATCGACACGAGCTCTCTCTCTCTCTCTCTCTCTCTCTTTTGCTCTCTTTGAATCTTTCAATCTTTCTCTCTCTCTTTTTCCTTCTTTCTCTCTATTTCTATCTTTCTCCATCTTTCTTTAGACTGAGATCGGTCTGGCATTTTCCGGAATAGAAGATAATTGTAGTCGCCACGTAAAGTAGTTTCTTCGTCTACTAAAGTACCATCAAAGTTGACGTCTTAAGAGATATTTGCTTCCTTTTTTTCTTTTTTTTTTCTTTTTTCTTTCTTTTTTTTCTTTTCTTTTCTTTTTTTTGTTCTTCTTTCTACCTCATTTTCTTGTATACTTCTTTACGTATCTAGTATTATATAGCTTTTTAAAATTATCATAATAGAATAGCGGTCGCTATAAAATTTGCTGTGTTTACGTATAATTAATCTTTTACTTATAATTAATCTTACATAATATCATACTTGTCATTGTATTTGTTATATGTGTGTGTGTGTGTATGTGTGTGTGTGTTAAGTAATTATATATTAATATTATTATATCAAAAAGTATTAATCACGATTTATTTGGAATATCATTGAAAGACGATAATAATTTTATTCGATTATTTTCTCAAGTGATAATTTAATTTTCAAAGCAAATTAATCTGTTTTATAGAACAATCATCGTTTAAATTACGTTATATACTTATTATTATTAACATTATTATTCGAAAGTTCTCAGGTTTGTAAGTTTTAGAATCAGGAACAGGGGAAAGTAAAAGAAGAAGAGACAGATTAACTTAGAAAAGTTTCGAAAGAAAGTCATCGATTTTTCTTTGCGATCGTTCAGTTAATTTTCGTTTTTCGAGAGTTAAAATTTTAGGGGGAAAAAAAAAAGAAAAAAAAAGAGAGAAAAAGAAAAAAAAAAGAACAAGGAAAAATGATCTACAAATTATCACGATTATTTCTCTCAATTTGTGTTATAATGATTACTTATACGTCAATATTTTCTGTTGGATCGTATCACAGTCGTCTAATGAATTGTAGAATTGAAGAATATGAATTTTCAATTAGGGTCTTCAATTTTTTACTGACGTAAGATTTCATTTTGATTTGTCGTAAGTGTGCGAGATATTCAATGTTAACATTGTTGTAAGACAGGACTGATCGATGAGTTCACGTCATTGAACAGAAAACGGAACATCCGCTAGCTCGATTCGTATTGTCCTTGCTGTCGTCGACGTCGACGTCGACGTCGTCGTAGACGATGTTATAGTTGTCGTCGTCGTCGTCGTCGTCGTCGTCGTCGTCGACGATATTATAGTTGCCATAGTCGTAGTTGAAGTCCACATCGTTTTCCTAGCAGGTACATCGTGACTCGATATTAGGTTCTCCATAAGAGGCAAAAACCATTCGACCTGCTTTTGCGAGTGGCATTGTCGGAGAACCAAAAATATCTCTTTCTATCTCTTTCTTTATTCTTTCGTGTGCACTTTATCAAGAGAAAGAAAGAGAGAGACAGAGAGAGAGAGAGAGAGAGAGAGAGAGACATAATCTTTGCTTTTTTCCAACGAAGTGATCGATGAAAAACGTATGCCATCTTCCAAATACAATATTGCTTTTGTTTCGTTTTTTCGTTCGACAAAAAAAAAAAAAAAAAAAAGAAAAATGATCGACTACATTTTTAAATTGTTTCAAGGATATACAACTAAATTTATAAATTTTCAAAACTTATTGTTTATATGGTCGATCAAAAAAAAAGAAAAAAAAAAAAATAAAATAATATAAAATAAATTAATTCAATTAATTGAATTGTCAAAAAGATCGGATAATGAAAAGTACTTTCGTATACATCTCGCACAAAAATATTATTCTCACGAATGATAATGTTAATTATGATTGCCCTTTGACCCAATATATATATATATGTACCTATGTATGTACCTACCAATCTACCTACTTTCTTTTTTGATTTCGCTCAAAAGACGGGGCGTTTGAACGTGAGAGATTTCATCGGTTCTCACGAAGATATTTCTCTCTCTCTCTCTCTCTCTCTCTCTCTCTCTTTCTCTCTCTCTCTCTATTTCTCTTTCCCTCTTTTTTTTTCTCTTTTACTTTGAATCACCGTTGTACCCCGTCCCCGCCCTCCTTCGCAGACTTGTTGAGAATACTTTTAAGCTTTCTTCCGGTAAATAGAGAGGAAGTAAAACTGGCAATATATGTTGTATACAATACGTACATATATACATACATACATACATGGATACATACATACATACATGGATACATACATACATATACTCAATTCATATGTATATACGTATATTGTGTGACGTACTCTGTGCGAAAAGAAACGATAAGAAGGTGTGTGTGTGTGTGTATATATATATGTATATGTGTGTGGGTGTGTGGATGTACATATTAAATGAGTATGTGTAAAGGGAAGAAAGGTAAGGGAAGGGAAAACAAGAAGTTGCCCAAGCAACTGTTGTTTGAAACGTGTAACTGAAAACATAATTATTATAGCTGGGGTTACGTATTTGGTAGTTCTTCCGCTCCTCGAATCTTCTCACATACTAATGCACG
>NC_140816.1:5052500-5072500 GCF_050613455.1 Vespa mandarinia | reverse complement strand
AGAACAAAAAAGAAAAAGAAAAAAGAAAAAAGAAAAAAGAAAAAAGAAAAGAAAGAAAAAGAAAATCCCTACGAGGGAAGCTGACAGCATATCTATTATCTCATTTTCGTCGATAATGCTGACCGAGTAATTAGAACTCTCTGCAGTAGACGGGCTAATAATAAAGACTATATCAAAGTAGAGATGAACCGTGACGTTAATTTTCTTAAGAGGTAAATGTGCCCTTTAGTCGTTCATATTATTCAAATCACATAGATATTCTTACATAATTCTTATTTTATCTTATAGATATTAAAATTGATATGTTATAATTCGTTAATAATTTTTCCCTTTGTATCTTTCTTATTTATTTTTCTCATTTTAATTTCATTTCAAACTGAGATATATAAAAATCTACATACGTCAAGAATAGTACTTATTTATTTATTATCTCTTATTTTTCTTTTTTTTTTTTTTTTTTTTTTTTTTTATCTCTTAATTGAATATTTCTATATGATTTATAATAATTTACGAATAGATAAAGAAGATGTTGCGACGAAGAAACGTTAAAATAAAAAAATTTATATAAATACTTATGAAATTTTCGGCCTTTACGAAATTATTCATAAAATTATTTATCGTTTCTTTTTGCAAAATTTTAATTCAAACATTTTCTAACGAATACGTTCTTCGTCATTTGTTCGTTGATGTAAGCCAAAAGACCAAAGCATGTTAACGTTTTTGAGAGACTGAAAATTCGTAAGACTCGACGAGTTTGTCGCATTCGCATAAGAAAACAGAATATACGTATGTAGAATATCTCCCACGTGTATTTCTCGTGAGCGTTAAATGTTAGAGTTTCGTTTGTAGACCGGTTCGATAAACTGTTCTCTGTGCTGTTGTTCTACGAATTCTCTTGGAATTTCTAAATGCGATGTACTCTTATTGTCAGGCTACAAAAAGATAGACGGTGAGAGAGAGAGAGAGAGAGAGAGAGAGAGAGAGAGAGAGAGAGAGAGAGAGAGGGAGAAAAGAGACTTATATTTGCATAGCGTCCATTTAAATTCGAACTTTTCAACTTTTAGACTTTATCCTTGCGAACGACTTTTAAGTTTTAATAAACTTTCTTTATTATCACTTCGCACAAAAAGAGAAGGAGAGAGAGAGAGAGAGAGAAATAATTTTATAAAAAAAAGAAAAGGGAAAAAAAAAATAAAGGGAAAAGAGTAAAACATGAGTCGAGATAAAATCACGTAAACATCTCTCGGTAATGTTTCTTTCACGTGTAATTTTCTAATTAAAGGAACGTTCGAAATATACGTTGAAGCGTAACGGGAGATATACTAAGGACCATTTTAATCTAAATAATTAATAGTCCTTTTACGCATTTGTAATTTCAGTTTTTTTTTTCTTTTTTTTTTTTTTTTTTTACTTCTTCCTTCTTTTTTTCCCCGTTTGCACTTTATAATGACAACAAAACGTTTTACGAAATATTTCAATAATGTATTTTTAGAAGGGATGTTACGTTGGAAGGGATAATAATAGTAGGAGAATTAGACAGATTGAAATAATAATTTTAGCCTGTTACATCGGTAAATATGAAATTCTAAGCAAAGGCTTTTAATGACGGTTTTAGTTTGTTTCGTGACTAAGGAAGATAGATTCTCCGCCTTTATGCGATTAGTAAACGTGCTCGCTAATAATAATAAACGAACCTGTTAAAATATTGTCTTGGATCTTTAATTTGTTGGAAAGTGCATTCCTTTCTTTCTATCTTTGTCTCTTTCTGTCTGTCTCTCATTCTCTTTCTCTAATTTCTTTCTCTAATTTTATTACTTACTCCGTTGTATTTACAAATCTCATTAATATTATATATAAATAATATAAAAACATATATAATAAATGGGATAAAATATTTAGTATTTATTATAATAATATAGCAAGTAATAATATGAAATTTAACTTATTTATCCGTGATATAATATTTAGAATAGATAGTAAATAATTATTAATATATATATATATATATATATATATGTGTATATGTATATATTATTATTATTATCATAATTAATTAATATAATAATAAGTGAAATATAATATATAATAATATAACATTATATATATATATATATACACACACACACACACACACACACATAGGCACACTATTTATTATACTTTACGTAATTAATTTAATTACGAAAAAATTTCCTTTTTTTTCTTTCTTTTTTTTTTTTTTTTATTTCTTTCTTCCGAGAGAACAAAATTGAAAACAAAAGATAAAGTTTTCACAAGAAATAGAAAAGAAAAAGAATACATTCTTATCTTTGTTTTTGAAGGGATTTTTGGATTCTTCTAAAAGTTACGTTGCACGACGTTGATACCTTCCGACATAATGAGAATGTTGGAAGAAACGACGAAAGAAAGAGAAACTGAACACCTTCGTTGAACGGATATCACGGGTCATCAAGTCACGAACGTGTGTGCGATCGACGTAATCCTCGGCGTCTTCTTCCTAGGAAGAAGAGACACGACATTAGCGAAAGAAAGTCGTTCTTACTTTCATCCTGCAATATTAATGATCCAGTCACAACGTAGATATAAATCCATGCGAAAGTTACTTTCTTGCGAATCCTTCTTGGTGTAGCTAAAACCATACTTTGCTAGCTAGCTAGCTAGCTAGCTCTAACTAGCTAGTTTTCTTCTTCTTCTTCTTCTTCTTCTTCTTCTTCTTCTTCTTCTTTTTATACTTTTTCTTCTTCTTCTTATTCTTCTTCTTTTCCTTTTTCTTCTTCTACAACAATATTATTAGATCGTAAAAAATAATTAATTGCTATAATAATAATAATACTCGCAAAGTAATAATATTATATGCTATATCGTGATAATGAAATTAAAATTAATTATCCGTGATATAATACTCCGAATAGATAATAGATATTATTATTAATATATATTTTTGTTAATTAATATTGAGATTAATTATCTATGATATATTAGAATAAATAATAGATAATAACTAATAGATAATAACTAATTATTAATATATATATATATATATATATATATATATATATGTATATATTACAAATATACATTAATTACATTAAAAATATAAATTAATATATATTTATAATTATTTATTTTATTCTGACATAAATAAATAAATATATATAATAATTTATATATAATTAAACAATTGGATATGTTCATTTAGTAAAATTTATAGAATCGAAGTATAAAAAAAATCAGGAAATATAAAATGTTACCTCATGATTTCTTTCTCTGAGGTTATCATATTTATTCGTTAAATTATTTCAAAGTTAATCATTTGAAAAAGATAAAAAGATGCATTATGACAGAAAGCGTGCATTATTAGATATAATACGTGTGATTCATTACCATCCCTTTTTAGTCTATCGTACGTTTTACATTAACGTTATATCACTGACATTATATACGTTTTAATACAATTATGAAGACGTGAAGAAAGAAGGGAAGAGGGTGCCTTCTTTAACGCCAAATATCCCGATCATTTATTTTCTGGGAAAAACAAAGAAATAGATTAGAAGATTATGGGCGTCGTAAGTCGTTTATTAAATCGCCACCTATATTCCTCCTTTCATCGTTAAATTAAATCAGGAGGCTGGCTGCTTCGTATCTGGCCTTTTTTATTCTCATTTTTCATCCATGTAGCTTTTATATTTACGTCGATATTAATATAAGCGTAAAACTTTTTTTTTTTCTTACATTATTTTGTATTAATTAAAAGGATACGTCAATAATGATTAATGGAAATTAAGTAACTATTTGTAAATATTCGTTTTGATATTTATTATTTCTCTCTATTTTTTTTTTTTTTTTTTTTTTTTTTTTTTTTTTTTTTTTTAAAGAAATTAATTGTTTCTTCATGAACGGTATACAAATTATATTTATTGATAATTTAATCGTACTATATATGTCATATAGTATTATTAATGTTTATAGTTTAACTATTACATAAGTTGAAACTTATACGATAGTTATAATACTGAAAATATTTTTCTATATATGTGATAGATAGAGAGAAAAAAAAAAGAAAAAAAAGAAAGAAAAAGAAAATCGTCTTATAGAAAGTGAAACGATTTGTTTAATCGATCTTATAAAATCGTTAATAATACTAGCATATATTATCTGTTAAGTTGGAAGGAATGCAACGACGACAATAACGTGAAAAGGTATGTGGATCGAAAAAGTGGGTCAACACAGTGGGACAAAGAATATATAAAAATGGCCTTATAAAATTTAACCCAGAGATAGAAAGGGATAGAAAAAGATAGGGATGGAAAAAAAAGAGACAGACAGACAGACAGAAAAAGAGAGAGAAAGAGAGAGAGAGAGAGAGAGAGAGAGAGAGAGAGAGAGAGAGAGAGAGAGAATTCGAGATAGAAAGCGTCGATAAAAGATAACGGACAGCTATAAGTATTCGAGCACGTTGTAAATGGGAAAGAACGCGAGCCCATATTGATTCCGTCGATTTTGAATAAACGATGAAGAAAATGGTATCGTCACGATCGATCGATACGAGATAAGAAATATCGAATTTAAAAAGAATCCAAAGTACGATACAATGAAATATTGAAGAAGGGCTAAGATAAATAATCTCAGAATTTTTAATAATATATATATATATTAAATGAATAACACCAGTACTTTCGTGTTTCCTTTCTTTTTTTTTTTCTTCCATTCTTTTTCTTTTTCTTTTTCTTTTTAATCGAAAATGTTTCACTATTTTATATGTAAATAAACAACCGAGACGTTATATTGTATTTTGTATTGAAAAAAATGTTTATTTCAAAATAAATAACACTATATATATATTTAGGTATAGTTCTTTTTTGGGAGGGAAGGAATTTTTAGTATTTCATTTCTAAAATAAAGAAAAAAAGAAATAAATGTAAAATATATATTCGTAGAATTAAGTATTGTAGAGAAAATATTTATTATTTTATATCTAAATGTAAATAACAATATAGACTATCTTTTTAATTCGCAAACTTATAATAGTTATTGATACTACTATAAACGTAATTACGTTTATTGAAACATTTCTTAATATTTCATGTCTAAATAAAACAATACCAGTACTTTATATTGAAAATTTTGATATTATTTGTTGGGCCAATTTGATAAAATAAAATAAAAGAAAAGAAAATATATTAAAATGAAATAAAATAAAAATAATAGAATTGATCGGATATACGTAGCATAATATTTATTTATATTTATTTAAAGATAACACATTTTTCCAGAAGATAAAGAGAATAATTTATTTAATCGACGTCAGTATAACTAAACTAACGTGAAATGATTTTATTAATTATTCCGTTAATGAAATTTTTGTTTATTACCCAGAGATATTTCGTTTGGATCGATGTTGCGGAATTCATCGTTACGAAGAAGAAGAAGAAAAAAAAAAAGGGTAGATGAATATTTGCATCGTTCAATTAGATAGCTCACATAAAGAATCGCGTGGTATTTGCATGTTGATATTATCCGTTGGTCGGTACGATGAAAACGGCTTGTGAGAACTCCAATATGTAAAAATATCCGTATCGAACGTATTGATCATGGATGCAACGCGTTGTATTCCGCGTACAGCTACGTTTATCATCCTGATAGATATGCCAAAATATTGGCGGATTTTCAGCGTGCTTTTTTTCTCTTTCTATTATTTTTTCATTCTGTTTATCCGGGCTCTTTTTTTTTTCTTTTTGTTTCCTTGTCTTTTTTTATTATCTTTCTTGTTTTTTTTTTTTTTTTTTTTTTTTTTTTTTTTTTACACGGGGAGATATCAAAAGAAGATTTATTATAACTTGACGATGTAATAAAATTTCCTTCCCTTTTTTTTCTTTTTTTTTTTTTCTTTTTTTACTACCTCTATCTTGACGACAGACATTTCATGTGTTAGTCCCATATACTTCTCTCTCTCTCTCTTTTTTTTTTACTATTATATATGTGTCTTTTACTTTTTATATATATATATATATATGTATATAAAAATACACATTTCAATTAGTAGTAAAATTGTAATTGGAGTTTTTCACGAATGAAGTCGTATATTTGAATTTGGTAATAGGATATCGTGTCCTTCGTTAAATAGAAAATCCTACGAGATGTTGATTTTTCTTCTAAGGTATATTTGTACTTTATTCGATATATATATATATATATATATATATATATATATATATATATATAGAATAGTTATTAACGTAACGGAATAAGTGACAATTTCAATTGCTATCGATCGAAAAAGTTCATTTTCATTATCGCTAGATTTCCTATTAATTTTCGATGGGTATAAATGTTCGCGTATGCAATTGGCTCGAATAATCGATCATAAAATTTAAGAAAAGATTTATTACAGAGTAAAAGAGAAAGAGAAAGAGATAAAAAAGGCAAAGAGAGAGAGAGAGAGAGAGAGAGAGAGAGAGAGAGAGAGAGAGAAAGAGAAAGAAAAAGAAAGTGAGAAAGAAAGAGAGAGAAAGAGAGAGAGAGAGAGAGAGAGCGAGAGAGAATAAAGACGAGGTTTTAGGACAGCTGTCATTTTCGTCGAAGGATATTGAGCAATCTTCCTTCTCGTCGCCATCGTTAAGTCTCGCAAACGATATCGAACGATCTCGTATTAGAATCGTTTCTCTAGCTAGTATATGTATGTATATAGGTATAGTAGATATACATTATATCCATAGAACGTAGTAGTAAACCAGTTCGCCGTGTTCTCGTACACGGTATTCTCGTCTGGGTCTCTTTTCTAATGTATAATGGATTTTCCCATAGAGATCGAATGAAATTTCGATAGGTCCGTCAAGATGGATGATCCAGGTGTGCGAGAGATTGCGATAGAACCCTTCTCTTCTTGCTCCTTCAAACCGAGATCTAATCAAATTGTATATATAAGAAACGGATGCTTTCTTTCAATGTGTTTACGAAAAAAAAAAAAGAAAAAAAAAAGAAAGAAAGAAAGAAAGAAAGAAAGAAAGGAAAAAGGAAAAACATAGTTTTTTTACTACTAAAATTTTCCTATCCGAAATATATGGGGAGATTTTTTTTCTTTATTATTTCTTACGAATAACAAAATATTCGGAAAATTTTATATATATATATATATATATATATATATATACATTTATTTATTTATATTTATGTAAATATACATGTATAATTTGAAATTGAAATATTTTTGGATTATCTACATTCACGTCGATTGTTTATAATTTTGTAATCAACGTTAATTAAATAATTTTCTATTGAAATTTCACGTTCGATATTAATTTTTTTACTTTTTTTTTGTTTTTTTTTCTTTTTTTTTTTCCTTTCTTTCTTTTTTCTTCATTTTCATTTTTACCAGAACAATTGTATAACTTGCGAATTCGTTCATTCGTTCGTTATTTTTTTTTTCTTTTTTTTATTTCTTTTTTTTTTTGATCTTTTTCATATCGACTCATCAATTATTCACATAGCATCAGTATTAGCTAGGAAAGAATTTTATACGAGACGAGGAATAAAGAATACTGCGAGAGTTAACAAAAGTTTATTTTTTGTTTCTTCTTTCCTTTTTCTTTTTATAACTTTTTTTTTTTGGTCTTTTTTTTTTTTTTTCTTTTTTGTTTTTATAACTTTTACGATAGGAATTTGGTATAACGCCCGTGTCGATAACTGGCAGTTCTTTCGCGGAAATAACGTTGGCTCAATATCCCGCACGATCTAGCACGCTATTCGTCGGAATCGTAATGACGTACTTTCACCGGATCGTCGAGCATCGACAAATTTTAATTTTTCTTTACTCGCGAATTGTGACTCCTCATTGAATCGTCGTTTAATCTTCTCCTTTTTTTTTTTTCTTTTTTCTTCCTCTTTTTTGTTCTTTTCTTTTCTTTTTTTTTTTATCGTATCGTTTCGTTTCGTTTCGTTTTGTTTCCTAAGTACCACAATAACAGCCAACTCCTCCCATTGTATTTACTCTTATTATAAATCAGCATCATTTTATCGAACGCGTCACGTTTTATAGAGAAAATAATCAGTACCAATCGTGAACGAGAAAGTTACCGTAGTTATTATCCTCGTCGAGTTTATATTATAATATACCGCATTTCGTGAAATTTCTAGTTGAGATTTTACAACCGAATAGAGGAAGAATCTTTGGATTCGATCTTAATTTACATTTTATTCACGCCGGACGATTACGCGAAAGCGCTTAAACTTTTTTTCCCTTTCTTCTTTTTGTTGCTCCTGTTCTAGTTTTTTTCTTTTTTTTCTTTTTTCTTTTTTCTTTTGTCTTTTTCATTTAATTCTCTTTAATTCTACAAATTACGAACTCCTTTTATGCATACGTTGAATCGAATACATAGTTAATTCAATGGATTAGAATTTTGTAGATTTCTAAAGAGATTACTATTTTAGTATTGACTGAAACAAAAACTTTTTACTATTTAAATACTATTTTTACTATTTAAATGAAAAAAAAAAAAACAATATATATATATATATATATAATTATAAATGGCTCACATTATTGGATCTAAATTAATCCGTGGATCCATTAAATAGTATTAATACATTAAATAATATTAATATATTAAATAATATTATATAATGTTATGTTAAGTAGTAAAAAAAAAATATTAAGATTTATTTAAATAATATTACTATATGAAAATATTATCAAAGTAGTATTATTTTTAAATAATAAAAATGAAACTTGTATTTTACAATCAATATATATATATTACAATATCGTTTATCCTTTTTCTTTTATTTATATATCTCTATTTCTTTTTAACTTTTATTCATCCTTTAATGTAATAATATTATCGTTAATATTTTTTAAATATGGTCTTGTTAAAGATATGATAAATGTGCGGTTTTATCATCTCTTTGAAATTTATCAAAGCAATCTCCAATGGTTCTAGATTTTAAAAAGCTTTTCTTTGTTTGTTTTATTTCGTTTTTCGTTTTATTATTTTTTTCCTGTTTTCTTTTTTTTTTTTTTTTTTGTTCCTTTTTATTTTTTGTTTATTTCTTTTTTTTTTTTTTCCTTTTTATACCTATTCACCGTTACAACACGAGTCACGTAGAAACGGACGCATTATCGTGCCCGAATATCAAATATCACGACAAAATATCCGCTGTTGCTTGTGTTATCTCGAAGCAACGAGGAAAACGTGGCGGAAATCTAATATGTACCTTCTGACTTTTTCTACTTTCTTTTCTAGACACTTCTTTTCCTCCTCTTATTTTTCCCTTAGAACCAACCTCCATACCTTTTTCTTTTCTTTATTTTTATTTTAGCCGTCCTCGTGTTTTCTTCGTACCTTTTTATCCCTTCCATATTCTTTTTTCTTGTTTCCTTTTTTTTCTTTTCTCTTTTTTTTCTCTTTTTTTTTTTTTTTTGTTCTTAAATTCCTTTTTCACAATAATCCCCAGGAATTCTATTTCTACGAATACTCGCCTTTAGAAAAATAATCTACCATTATTATTTTTCTACATTTTTACAAGCAGTTTACAATATCGAAATGTTTGAACATATGATGCAGAACAGGAAGTTGAATTTAATTTATCAAAGTATCCATAAATATTCATCATTCCCTGTCAACAAACTATGTATATATATATATGTATATATGTATATATGTATGTATGTATGTATGTGTTTCGTAATCATAGTTATCCAAACATGCCGTTTAGATTACATAACTATCCCCTTCGAAATCAGTCGAGTTTATTAATTTATCGTCGAATTTCTCGACGTAACACGGTTACTTGATCGGTCTAGGATGATTAAAGTGTCAACATTCTCTGAAGTATCTAATTGAAGTTTCATCGGATTTCACGAAGCAAATACGACGACAAATTAGATACGTCTTCCGTTTCGAGTTTCCATCGAGTAATACGTACTTTACTCTTTATACACACAACGTAGTATTTTAATGGTACACTTGAATATTTTACTTTATATTTATCAATGAATATATAAATATATATATATATATATATATATATATATATATTTTATTCTTTTTTATTTTTCTCTAAGAAAGTATTATTATATAATATTTAATCAAAAACATTTAAAGATAAGACATATGTTATCTTATTTGAAAGAGGTACATTCGTGTGTTCGTCTATTGTGTACAATATACTATTTAAATTTCTTTTGTCGTACATATATATATATATATATATTTTTTTTTTTTTATACAATTTGTGAGTTTTTTTCGATGATCTTAAATTTTATCAATGTCAATTCTCTAATCATAATTTAAACAAATATAATATTTAACGTGAAACTAAATGCTATGAATACTTTTCGTATGATGTATTTCCCTCTCCCCTCCCTTCCTCTCCCCTCTCCTATAATTGAATTGCAAATTCGCTCGACTTTTCAAGCGGCGTCACGTTTAAACATCCAACATAAACTGTTTTCCTTAATGAAAGCACGTCGACGGTCTTGCCACGAGCAGGTGGTAGTTCCGTGAAATGTAAAAGGACTTCGAACGACAGAATAAACCGGACAGAAAGACACTAATTATTAATTCTGAATACAAGCGTTAATTGAATAGCACTTAATCGAATACGATCTTTTGTATCCGTTTTGATTCTTAATTTGTTTTCGATCATTATTAACATTATACATGGATAATTAATTATGTTGTTGTTTCGATAATGTTCGTACATTTATTATTTCTAATTAGTAATATTTAATATTAATTTAAATAATACGCGATGTATATTATTGCATATATATATATATATATATATATATATATATATATATTTGCAACAATTTAATTTGTCATGAAATTTTCTAGAAAAAAAGTGTAATAATAATTTTTTATATTTATCTTTAATAATTAGTAATGTTTTAGACGTTGGCATAAAAATTTCGATAAAAATAAATTATGGGTCGTTTATTTGTGGGATATATATATGTATATATTAGTTTAAGAACGTTGTTACGTAAATTTTATTTAAATTAAAAATTATCATATTTTGTATAAATTTCATACCTCACTTACATATATCTATAAAAATTTAATAAGAGAACGTTATTATACAAGTATAATATCATGATCGTAAATATAACGTGGAAAATGTTATTCGCTTGTAATTTAGTTTGATATAAGTTACAGTAATAGAATGTACTTAGGTAAACTTTGCATCGGATTCAATGAACCATACTATATTACTATGTATAGTTAGAATTTCAAATTACTATAACTGAACCCGTGGAATTCCATTATACAAGCTACAGAGTTACGAGGGATTACCGTCCTTACAGATTTAAAGGAAAAGTTACGACTATATTTAATTTGTGCTTTACCATATCTTTCATTGATATGAAACAAATTTTTTGATTTATTTTTTATTCCTTTTTCTTTTCTTTTTTTCTTTTTTTTTTTTGTTTTTTTCTTTTTTTTGTTTTTTTTCCCTCTGTGTTTTTTAAGCATGATCGCTACAACTTTTTTTATGGATTTGTTAATAATAAAAAGTTCGTCTCCGATTATCTCCTATAAAAAGTATATGAGAACATTTTTTATGTTTCAATCAAAAAGTGTGTGTGTGTGTGTGTGTTTTTATTTTCTAAATAAATGAAATTTGTATAAAAAAAAAAAAGAAAAAAAAATCGATTACTTGGAACGATAATCTATGAAATATTTCAATTCGATTTGATTTTCATTGTTGGTTTCGAAAATATTTACGGAGGATCTTTAAGAAAATTAGAAAATTCGTAAAAAATTGTATATCCGATGATAATGATTAAGTAAAAGATATTAAAATTAATATTAGCAATAAGTTGTTCTTTTTTAGAAGTTCGCAAAAGTGTTAGTTTCAATTTCCCTGTCTCTCTCTCTCTCTCTCTCTCTCTCTCCCTCTCTGTCTCTTTCTTTCTCTCTCTCTTTTTTGTTTTGTTTTTTTTTTTTTTTGTACAATTATCGTACCTAAATCTTCTAAATAAAGAGGTATCTCATACTCTTCTTTTCCTCACATCTTTGGATTTCGTTTAAAATTTTCTTTTCGTTCGGGCGTGAGAATTATCCGAGATCAAAAGCGGATTTATTCGATTGCTTTTGAACGGAATCACGATCGGATAATCTATCTTTCATGTAAGGTAGCTTTGGGATTTTATCCTGATTTGAAATGAATTTATTTAGCGTTCGAACGAAAAGAAATGCGGACTGTCTTATTTAGAAAGAAAAATGAAAAAGAGAAGAAAAATGAAGGACAATATTTTGACATTTCTTTTTTGATTTGTCGAAAGAAAAAAAAAGAAAAAAGAAAAGAAAGAGAAATTGAAAAAATGAAAAAATTAGAATAAATTTAATTGGAAATTAAATATATAATTTAAATTAATTTAAATTAATTGGAAATAATTTAATTGGATATATATATATATATATATATATATATATAGTAACAAAATAATATTAATAATAATAAATAATAAATATATTTATCAAATGTATAACCAAATGGAGATACATATGTAATATATTTTGCGTTAAAGCGAACCATGGAAGAAAGATAGAAAGAAGGAAACTAAAGTAGTAGAGGAAAGAGACAAAGCTTTGGACTTTGCTGAATACGAAATGCCACCTTGTTGAGATTTACGGCTTCGAATATCCGCCATAATTTCTTCGTGCCTTGAGAAAAGTCAGCGGATAATATGTTCGTTCTGGGGTTAGAGGAGGTTGAAAGTAAAGGAGGGGAGGGGGAATGCTTTCGAGCGAACTACCCTCGCTACGCAAATAGAGAGATATAGGATCCTTTTCGTGTTGCTGTACTTTCGGAAGATCTAGAACGAGTAAAATGACCTAAAACTAGTTCGTGTTTTTGACCATTCTCGAAGTAAATAAAGAGAGAGAGAGAGAGAGAGAGAGAGAGAGAGAGAGAGAGAGAGAGAGAGGGAGAGAGAAAGAACACCTACACACACACACACATATATATATATGTATGTATGTATATATATATATACTTACAATACTCCTATTACTCAGTCTGATGTTGTCTAATCCAGTATGGTGATTGATGATAACCGTGACGATAGCTCCTCTAACTATAATCGACCTACAAAATCTCTATCTTGTTGTATTATCTCTTTACTACGCCTATGTTATCTATGCGAGCATTAAATTGTATAGGAAGTCATAGGATATGATCGAACTCGATTAAAGTTGCTTTCGATAATAATTATTATTATTATAGGTAATTAATCTATTGAAATAATTATAGTTGCTTTTTTTACCTCTTTTTCTTTTTTCTTTTTTCTTTTTTCTTTTTTTTCCTTTTTTTCTTTTTGTCAAAACGAACATTCTTTTTACATGGAAGATGATACTTTTGTTTTTAATTATTTGCCATTATTATTATTATTATTATTATTATTATTTTGTTGCTAATATTCTCTATATAAAAAGAACATATTAATCTTTTATGTTTTATTTGTATATCTATTATGTATTATATATATATATAGATATATATTTATTTATTTATTTCATATTTGCAATTGTTAGATTATAAAAAAGATAAATACAATATTATTACGAGCTTAAGTGAATTTATATGTACCAAAAAAAAAAAAAAAGAATGAATTGCAATAAAAAAAAAAAAAAGAAAAAAAAAAACGTTTCACATCATCAGCTTTATTATTTAACAAGAAAACTTTAAAAGATGCATCTATATTTTGTTTTCTACTTTAGAATAATAATTCTTTTTTCTTCATAGTAAGTACACTTTTGCTTTGACTGCGGGAACTCTTGTTATAAAGATTTACACGAGAGTGACACGATTACACTTTGGAAAGCGCCAGTCTTTTGGCGTTGCATGAAAATAATTTACGAGTGTTGTTGTATATACGCCTCACTCTCTTGTAATAAGAGATATATGTGTGTGCGTTTTAATGTTACAAGAGATGTATCAGTATGTGTGTGTGTGTGTGTGTGGGTGGCTACGTTAAATCATGCTCCTAGCGTATAATAATAAGTGTGAATCGTATTCATTTCTCTTCATTGCACGACTTTGTTGACGTGATTTAAGATTCCTAGTGTTTCAACAATGAAACAAAGATATATATATATATATTTATTTATTTATCTGTGTGTGTGTGTGTGTGTGTGTGTGTGTGTGTGCGGGCGCATCTAAAAGTATTAAGGAAAAAATATTAATTTAAGAGACACTTTAATTTAAATGTTGCTAAGAAACTATGCATATACGATTAAAATTCAATAAGAGTAATAGTAAATAAATAATATTAATAAGAGAGTGATGATTTCTTAGTTTATCTTGTATCTAAGTTATATTGCACTTAAGTTATAATATTGGTATAAAGAAAACACATAAGATGAACGTAGAATAAGCGCAAAGTAAGCGCGAAATAAACGCAGGGTAAGCATAAAAAGTCTCGAACATCCAATTTCGACATTAACGACTATTAGTAGATTTTCTAATCCCTTATTTTAAATAAACAAAATCAAATTTATATAATTATAATGAAAATCTAAATGATTTTATTATAATTATATGTCTTTATTATGAAAGAAAACAAAATTCAATTTTAAAAATTATTAACAATATTGATTTTATTATAACAATATTATTGCATTATTTAAATAAATAAAGGATAAATTACGCTTGAAAATGGTATTTGTTTCATGTCTGTACGATTTTCCATTCCGAAGATATCGCCTTCGAAAGATTTTCATTCATAATTCGTATAGTACAGCTGTTCGTAGTAATAGTAAGTAGTAGTAGTAAGGATGCGTAAATTCTTGGAATTTATATAGGTCAGTGTGCCATCTAACCAATTTGAATGAAATTATATAGGTCAGTGGGCCAATGTAAATATTCTTTAATTTAAATGGGAATATCTCCGGAATTAAAAGTCGTACAGACTTGAATCAAACATCGTTTTAAAGGGTAGAATTTTCTCTATTTTTTCAATGTATTGTTAATAATTAATTAACAATTTGTTATAAACAATTTTTATAAACAAATTCTTATGGACCAAATCCATCTTATTTTCTAAAAAAAAAAAGTTAATAAATAAATAAATAAATTCAGATTGTGACTGATCCATAAAATTATATAAATTAATAAATAATTTATAAACAAATTATTTCTTTTACCGAGAAAACAATTTTTTTCAACATTACGTGATATCTCCGGAACCAAAATTCGTAGAAACTTGAATCAAGTACCATTTTAAAGAGTAAACTTTTATCCATTCTTTCCAGCATATTGTTAATAATTAATTAATAATTTGTTATAAACAATTTTTATAAACAAATTCTTACAAACTAAATTTCTGATTTCGTCGAAAAGAAATCAAATACGGATTGTTATTAAATAAATTAATAAATAATTTTGAAACAAATTATTTTATTTATTAAAAAATATAATTTTTTTATATTATTAATTGTCATGTTTTCCATTCTCATGGGAATATTTCTCAGAACTAAAAGTCGTAGAGACTTGAATCAAATATTATTTTAAACAACAGCATTTTCTCTATTTTTTCCACGTATTGTTAATAATTAATTAACCATTTGTTATAAAAAATTGTATTGTTCATATTTTTTTTTATTATTTTTTCTTTTCTTCTTTTTAGAAAAGATCAAATGATTTTTACTTTATATTCTTTTCAATGCTTCTAAAACGATGTACCTCTATATAGAATCGAAAGAATAAAAATAAATGACGAGGGACTATTCATAGGGTTTTTTGATACTACCACTATCAAAACGTGGAGACTTGAATGTAACTTTTCTCTCTCTCTCTCTCTCTCTTTCTCTCTTTCCCTCTATTTCGCAATTGACAAAATTTTAGAAATGCCTTGTATTGTATTTCTCGTACTGTCCTTTCAGTTCGTTCGCGAACGCATATTTTGGAACAATACAATAGAAGCGCGTATTTTGCGAGTATTTGCAATCGACGAGACAAAAATATCTATAAATATTTCTTTTTTTTTTCTATTTATTCATTTATTCATTTATTCACTTATTTTTTCATTCATTTATTTATTTGTTTATTTTTCTTTAGTCGTATTTCTCAAATATTGTAAAAATTCATTTTGTTCAATAGAAGTTCTTGAAATTCTTAGCTATTTGCATGCATGAAGAATTCGTAGTTCGATTCGTCAAATTTTTTTTCTACTCTTTCTTCTTTTATTTTTTTTTTTCTTCTTCGTTTATATATATATATATATATATATATATATATATATATATTTTTTTTTTTTTCTTTTTTTTTTTTCTTCACAGTAGAAGAGTGGCTTCAAAAGGACCTTTTAGCAAAAGGTTTCGCGTATACGTACATATATAATATCTTTCATCCTCCGGTTTGTTCGCTTTAATAAATAACATCTTTTAGCTGTTAACGACGAGGTGAAAGCGCCACTAACGTTGAGATAAAAGAAAGAAAAAAAAATTAATAAAGCGCGCGTGCGAGAGAAGCGCATCATGTCTGTTTCTTTGATGCCAGGACATACAGGCTATAAAAGACACACACACACACACACACACACACACACACACACACAGATACATAAGTACGTAAACGCATACGCTTACGCATTCTTGTAATCAGTTCGTCTATGTTCTCTCACGCTTTTACTCCGATCCAATTGTTACATATAATGGGAAAATAAAAAACATTGTTCTTGACTTTCACAATCATTCTAAGGAAATTTTTATGAGTTCATTGACAATAATGAAAGTATAATGATTTTATTATCATTGTCATTGTCTTCACCTTCAATGAAAATTTTATTACCATTAATTTGATAAAAATTATTATTTTTCCTTTATAATATCGATTTCATACACGTAATTTTATTGTCACTCATCATTTTTATCATTAATACGTAACATTGTGCACGTACAATGCAACGTTTTATTTTTTTACTTTTATTTATTTTTTATTCTTTTTTTTTTTTTTTTTTTTTTTTTTTTTTCAATAAATTTATTACTTTTTATAATTTTTTTCTTTTAAAGTATCCATTTAATTCATATTAACTGCTATGTTATCTTCGTTATTATTCTCTTATTAACAATGAGTTCAATATTTTGTTTTATTGATTTTTAACATTTCAACGTTTTTTTTTTCCTTTTTTTTTTTTTTATTGAACGTTTGTATAATATATGTTTTTGCATATTAATATCAATGAATGCTTATTTGTGTAAGTGAATACATGAATAATTATTGAAAATCGTTGATCTTTGAACTTATATGACCAAACCTCGAGAGTTTAACATTTAAAAAATTCTACATCAATAGTTACCCGTAGATTTATAATCTGATTAATTAGCATATCAAAACATGTATTTGAAAGAGCTTGTCTTTTTTTTTTAATTTATTCATGGACAAAGCATGCTTTAATTAGGGTTGCCTTTACAACTAAGAAGATTAGGATATTATAAATCCATAGAATAATAATCGTGTCCGCGTATATGCGTATGTTATGTATATATATATAACGTATACTCTAAAGACATTGCTATATCAATAAAATTACACTTCTGATATATAGGATGAGTCAAAAGTTTTCAAGTGATTTTAAAAATCAATTACTCTTTTCTATTTAGCCTAATATTTATTTATTTATTTACTTTTTTTTTTTCTTCAGATTATAAAACATGCCTGGCTTATAAAACTATAAGCATAACTACAAGCTAGAACAGTCTTGAAAAAGAATTATTTATATTGAAAATTATTCTATAGGAACTTTTTACCCACCTAAGAAAATGTTTACCCCCACTCTCCCTCATTTACGATTATTTACATTAATAAATTATATCATATATTAATAATATTTAACTTCTATCTAAGGACATTTGATTCGTCTTGTACATTAACACATGTGCCATACTATTAACATAATATTTATTTATATTTTAGAATAACAAATTTAGATCTATTAAGTGATTTATAAAGAAATTGTTTTTAATCAGTTTAATGTCGACGATAGAAATTTTTTAACCGATCAACTTCCAGTTCACTTACGTTCTATGTAGATATTCTTTTAGTCTTTTGAAAATCTCTCTATATAATTTGTGTATCTATGTATGTCTAAATATATATATATATATATATACATACATACATACACACACATACACACACATATATATATATACATAGATATATCTCTCACCAAAAAGTAATCTACTTGATATTCCTAAAAAAGGAAAAAGTCAAATATATATATATATATATATATATATATATGCGCGTGTGTGTGTTTGCTTATGTCTACACATGTATGTATATATAGAAGCAAAGAGACGAAACGATAACATTCAAAGGTCATAAAAAAGGACATTTTACCAAAGCGATAAGCTTATATTCGGAATAGTTCGAACAGCAATTTAAATTTCATAAATATTTGAGTGAACGATGGTAAACCGATTTCGATGTAGACGATTGGATTTTTAAAGTTTTCGTAATCTTTGGGTTTACGAATTTTATTTTAAAATCTTTACCAAGTCGATATTAAATTTGACAAATTTACATGTTAATCATGGATTATTCATATGTGATAATTTTTTATTTCTTTTCCGGGTTTTTTTTTTTTTTTTTTTTTTTTTGTTTTTACTTTTCATTTTATTTTCTGTTCTTAATTCAAAGCTACAGCATTCTTGTTCGACTCAAATACATACGTACAAATAAATCAAAGTTTGACAGGTGAAACTTAAAAAAAAGGGGAGAGGGGATACACTTTGCATCTCAGTAAAAATATAGGTCAAAAGTGTTTTTTTAAGACGACAAAATACATTTTCCTCTTTTTTCTTTTTTTCTTTCTTTCTTTCTTCCTTTCTTTTTCTCTTTCTTCGTCCCTTTTATTTCTCTCTGTCTCTATCCGTGTGCATACACGTGCGTATACATATACACGTTTACGTTTTTTCTTCCTATTTTTTTTTCTCCCTCACTCCCGTCCCCCGTTTCTCTCTAACTTCATCCCAACTTCGAGCAAGTCTCTTACTCGCGTTTCTTTCCTTTTGATCTACATACATTTACACGTTCCACTATTCTCTATTCTCTTTATCGGAGTGTAAAGTCGATGTAAAATCGATCCCACTGTCCTATGTAAATATGTAACTGCGTACATTATTTTAAAACGATTGCTTTTTCCTTGGCTTACGTTTGTTTTCATCGATCATTTTTATTCGATGATATTCATTGAATCGTTTCGAATGAATTTAATCATATTGAAATATTATTTTTATTTATAAATGAAAAAGGAAAAATGATGATATTTACAAATAATTGACTTTATCATTCGAACGAAAACACATAGATACAAGATAGTCAAACTTTGGTGATACGCAAGTTCACCAATGTAATCTAATCAAACAACAATAGTTTTATCATTGAATATATATATATATATATATATATATATATATATATATATATATCGAACTTTCTGCGATTCGCAACTTTCTGCAACGTAATCTAATCCTTCTGCAAAAGTTTCGATGTAAAATAATCGTTTATTGTTTTCTAACTTTCTCGGTAATTCGAAAAGTTTTTCGAAATTCTTGTCGATACCAACAAATAGCTGTTTCGGGCTATACTAGTTTAAAGTTATTTTTCATTGTCGATATATATATATATATATATATATATATATATATCTTCCTTCTCTCTCTCTCTTTCTCTCTTTATATATATATATATATATATATATATATATATATATATATAACGTTTTTATATTCTTTTCCGATTAAAAAAAAGAAAAGTTGAAAGAATATCATTAAACGATTTTTAAACAAATCTTGGAAAGTTATATATATATATATATATATATATATATATATAGAGAGAGAGAGAGAGAGAGAGAGAGAGAGAGAGAGAGAAAGAGAAAGGTAGGAAAATAAAAAAAAAATAAATAAAAAAGAAATACAAATTCCATGTTGATCAAGTAATAGCCGATGCGAGAAAGCTTGTAAGAATGTATATATATATATATATAC
>NC_140816.1:5040000-5050000 GCF_050613455.1 Vespa mandarinia | reverse complement strand
GAAACAACTCTATGTTGCCCCTTCGAAGACCTTCCTTCTTGAATGATGTAATAATCCTACTGTTATTAATGATAATTCATGAGGAATATTAATCTTAAATGACAAAAAGATAAAAAAAAAGAGAAATCATCAAAACCGAATATATTTTTCAATTTCATTTCTTCTCGACGTTTGGACTTGCGTGAATCATCATCTTGAATTAGGACAATCGTCATATCGATAATGAAAAATTTATCGTAAATATTATTTCACGATAAAGATCTTATGATAAATGTAACAAAAAAGAAAAGACGAGAATAAAAAGGGAAAAAAAAAAAAAGAAGAAAGAAAGAAAACCGATTTTTTTTTTTGCTTTTTATTTTCGTCTTTTCTTTTGTTTAAAATGATTTCTTTTTTTGGCAAATTCTCTTTACATCAAATTTCTTTTCTATTTTAAAAAATATGTATTATAGAGCTGTCTGTGAAGTGAAATGAAAAAGGAAAAGAAAAAAGAAAGGAGGGGCGGGGAGGGGTGGGGGGGTGGAAGAAAGGAAAGAATATAGAGAGTCGATGGGTCCTTCCCTTTCCAAAGATAAGTTTCCGTGGACGGTGAAAAATTTTCTCAGGAGAACTTTCGCGCTTCGAACTCATCAAATTCCATAGCACCTTTGGGGGGAGGATCAGGATGGTTAGAGAGAAGGCGGTGAAAGTGGGAGTGGGGAAATGGGATGAAGTTTTCCATTCTCCTTCAGGAAGAAAGGAAAGGTAGAACGGATGGTAGGTAAGCCTTGAGACAATTTATTCCATGCTCGCACTCTCCCTCCCTCCAACCCTCCCTCCCACCTTTTCGATCGATAAAACGGAAAATGGCCCTGGCAACGCAAAATATTAGTTCGATATATTGAGTGAAACTTCACAACTTTATTTCATCCCTTTTTAACTTTTTACCAATGCCAATGGATCATATCGTCAATGTTTTATAGAGTCAACTAGATCGAAGTTGCAACTAAGGATTATTTCTTTACGATCTATAAATCGATCGATAAAACAAATTTAATGTAGACATCTCTATACAGATCTTTATATTATCTTAGATTATTTATTTTGTTGACGATAAAAAACATTTCAAATATTAATTTTCTTTTTCTCTAAGATATTATTACGAGAAACTATATTTCTTTTTTTTTTTTTTTGCAATGTAAATACTTTATATATATATATACATATCCAATTATAAAAATTAATGTTAGTATATTAATTTTATATTAATATTTATAATAACTGGATGTAATGCAATGGATAAATAAAAGATTTAAATTGACATTTAAATTAGAATCGAAATGATTTAATGTAACGTTTGAAAAGAATGTCCAAAGAAATTTTCTCATTAATTTATTTTGAACGATATTTAATAATTATAAAAATATTTTTCTTTCTTTGTTTTATTTTTTTTTTTTTTTTTTTTTTTTACAAAGAGATATTCGAAGAGGTATTTTTTGAAAATATATGGAGTTGGATAGACATCATAATGAATTTGATACGGTTGGATCTCTTACATGAGGACATCGTTTGTATCATAAGGCTCATCATCACGAAGCAGTTACCTTCGAACGGCGCAATCCTTGACTTTTACTTACACACTACAGGATGCCACGACGCTCCCACGCGATTCCTCTTTGCGAATGTACTTCTCTTGAGTACCTACTTGAGTTCATGCTGTCAAGAAACATATATCATTGTTCGAATTAAAATTTTACTTTAAGAAATAGATTTTCATTCGATATTTCCAATTAAATTTGCAAAATTTGTTTTTGTCATTAATTACATTTTACGAATTGTTATTTAATTTGAATATAAAATTCTATTATAAAAAATTATTACATACGATCAATTAATCATAAAATAAATTTATTTATATTATAATTAATTTCTTTGGAATTAAATTTCGAAAATAATTCTAAAATAATTTATCTCGTCGATCGTTAAATGGATGTAAATATGTTAATATAAAATAAATATGACAAATGATCTAGAGTTAAATAAAATATCAAAATTTACAATTCCGATGAGCCGTTATGTACGAATAGTTGATTAAAAAAAAAAAAAGAAAAAAAAAATCATTTTTGTAATTCATTCTTTCGAAATGAAATATCTATAATTATTTGCATTACTTCTGATCAAATTGTTCATAATAATTTATCATAATGTAACTTAACAATTTACGAAATCAAATTTTCTTTTGAATTTCGAAAGAATGGGCTATACTAGCGGATCCGTAAAAAACACCAGCTACACTCATTCGTATATAGAAAACAGAGAACAGAGATAAAAAGGAATACACGAAATGAAACGAATAAGATCCGATGAGAATGAATTAAATTTTTTTCAATTTTTCAACTAGAATTAGGTCACTCTTATAATTAATCGACATATCGATAGATATCTGAAAAGTTTCACAATTGAAAACTTTGCTTTTTCCCCTGTGAATAATTAGTTAGATATCGATATCAAAATCGAAAGCAATCGCATTATCATGATATTTTTCACGTTCTCTTGGACTAACATAAAACCGATAGGAATTAAAATATCGAGAGAGAGAGAGAGAGAGAGAGAGAGAGAGAGAGCTCGATCGATTATACATACCTACGTGTGTATAAAGATTCTATAGTTATGAAATAGAAAAGGAAGAAAAAAATTGTGATAGTAATGATTGTAGCAATACTAATAGTAATAGTAGTTATAATAGTAGTAGTAATAATAATAATAGTAAAAAGTGAGTATAAGAAGATGAGATAGATAGATACACGTCGGTAATATGAAATTTCCGTTGTATCAAGAATAAACTTTTTTATATGAACGTCCGGGGAAAACTTAGATCGTTCGCATAATCGTCACGACGAGCGCATTAAACTTCCTATCATATACCCTCTCTTTATAAGTACACTTTTCCTTACGAATGTAATTATGTAAAAATCTATAATAAATCAAAGTGATCCAATTAACAATTAGATTTTATGAAATCATTAAATTTAAATGTAACTTTAACTTTTGCCTAATTGTCGATAAAGAAAATAAAGAAATTATAATGTTAAAGGATAATATCAAGACATTATCACTATTAATTTTCAATGAGGATTCTTAAGTACTATATATATATATATATATATATATATATTCGTGTTCTATACATTTTCTTAAATCTTGTAAAGTGATTTGATCTATAGAAATACATATGTGTGTGTGTGTGTGTGTGTTAACATATAAGAAATAATGTATCGTTTTTCTGATTATTTTCACATCGTTATTCCTGGCTACATTTTGTGATACAGCTTGTAGAAGAAACTCATTCATCATACTCGAGAAAAGTTCTTGAAACTCTTCGAGAGCCAAGCGTGTAAACCGCGAACCGAATATAAGTTTTATAAAACTCATCTTTTACCTTCAGTTCGGTAAACACGAAACTCTTCTGTTACCTAAGACAGACAAAATTATATTACAATATATAACGTTTATGGTTTTTGAAAAATACAAATTAAAATTTATTTTACATAGCTATATTATAATATACATGCAGATATATATATATATATATATATATATATATATATATATATAGAACAAATTGTAACTAGATTATATTAATTTAAACGCTATTATACTAATGATAAGGAAAAAATTCAAAATACGAATTACACCAAAAAATCGTTAATCATTTAATACGTGCATAACATTCTCAATTATCTTCAAAAGAATAAAATTGGAATTTATTTTACATAAATATATTATACTACTACACATAGGATATATATATATATATATTTATATTAATTTCTTATAATGATATATATTACAGTAAGATTATACTTCTCTAGACGCAATCATGGTAAGGATAACGTTATTAGTGTACGAATTACACCGCAAATCGTAATACATTAAACATCCTTAATATTCAACTTTAGAATAGGATTTGTTCTTTAACGAAGCAAATTTCTGTGTCATCCCTTTTCAGATTTGCGATGCTTCGTTACTTTCCTCGCTATAGTAATAAGGGACACTGTTACGTTTCGTTTACGTTAATTATAAAGAACGTCATTAAAGTGCAATTTAAACGCGAGTTCCTTGTTATACTCAGTTATCTACGATCGAGGACACGATATTCACTTTGACTAAAACTGAATATCATAATGTTAATTCGATAAAGTATAATGAATCCTATGTTTCATTGTAAAATCATTATTTCATAATTTATTTCTTAACCCACGATGACGATATTATCTTTATAATTATATTACAAAGATAACAATATAATAATTATATTATATTATAAGATTAAATGAATTAAATTCAACATCAATCATTCAATCAATCAATGAAATTACGTTATATAATATGTTTTATATATATATATATATATATATATATATATATATATACACGCACACACATATATACATACACATATATACATACATATAAACACGTTTCATTCGATCAAAATTTATCCATTTGAAACATAAATCATGAGAAATTGAAGGTAAGAAAAGAAAACGATGAAAAATTGCTTTCAAAAACCGAGAAAAATATTTTTATTTTTAAATATGAAATATGAATCCAAGGTAACTGATATCCAATGTAAATGAGATCTCTTTGAGAATAATATAATATTACTTAAAATATTACATATTTCATAGTGAAGTGAGCTTGAACATTTTTTTTCTTTTAAAAATTCTCTCTCTCTCTCTCTCTCTCTCTCTCTCTCTCTCTCTCTTTCCCGCTTTATTCGAAACTTTATCAGTAGCATTCTTCTTGAGAACTTCCTTGTAGGACAAAGAGAAGAGAGAGAAAGAAGATAGAAAGGGAAGAAAGAGTGGAAAGGAGAGTAGGAGGTAGGAAGGGAGGGAGGGGGAGAGAGAGAGAGAGAGAGAGAGAGAGAGAGAGAGAGAGAGAGAGAGAGAGAGAGACTACTATAGATCGGTTACTCGCTTGGTTTCACAGTTGGCGATGTGCCGCAAGCACTGTAGCCGCACAAACTAGTGATATCCTTTACCAAGATAGGAAACCGTAGTGGTGAGCTTTGATATCGTTCATCCGCTAGTACGGTACTACAAACTAACCACAACACTGCTACTAATCGTACCTACGAATTCTTTCTATCAAATCAGAATTTTCTTCTACCTTATTTTTGTTTTGTTTTGTTTTATTCTCTTTTGTATTTCTATTTTACTTTCTCTCTCCTCTTTTTTTTCTTTTTTTTTTTTTTTTTTTTCTTTTTTGTCTTCTTTATATATTTCATTCAACCTTTCAACTCCCTCTTCCTTTCGTTTCCGTTATTTCTTATTTCGATGCTCTTTTCTTGACGTCTATTTAATCTTTTTTTCTTTCCTTCTTTCTTTCTTTCTTTCTTTCTTTCTTTCTTTCTTTCTTTCTTTTTTTTGGTTTTGTATATGCTTTTTCTTTTTTCCTTTTTTTTTTTTATTATTATTATTATTATTATTATTATTATTATCATCATTGCAGCATGACAGATTTCTTTGAAAGTTTCATTCATTGAAAAAAAGAATTCTTTCTTTCTTTTTTTTTTTATGGCAATATGATAGGTTTCTCTGAAACGTGTATTCGTTGGAAAAGAAAGAAAAAAAAAGAAAGAAATAGAAAGAAATTCTTTTTGCAATTTTTCCTTTCTTTCTTATTGCGATACGATAGAGTTTTTTTTTTTGGAAACCTGCATTTATTAAAAAAAACATTCCTTTCTTCTCATATATATATATATATATATATATATATATATATATATCTTATGGTGATCTTGATTGTGAATATATAAATTATTAAAAAGATAGATAGAAAAATTTATATTGTTTGCCAAAGTGATCCTTCTTTTTTAATTTTTTTTTCTCTTTTTATTTTTTTTTTTACCTCGAAATAAATTTTTCCTTTTCGGTCGTAGAATTTTTTTTGTTTTTTTTTTTTGTCCCTCTTGTAATCATACTGTTAGAATTATTTTTACATTTCCTGGGAGTTTCATTCGAGGCCACATTTATAAAGTAAATACGATCTCTTTGTTTATATAGAGATAGTACGTGAGAATAAATGTTTTACAGAACTATGTACATATATACATGTGTGTGTGTTTGTGTCTATATATAAATATATATATATATATATATATAGTATATAAAAAAAAAAATATATATATATATGTATACTATATAAAGGATGTGTCTTGCACTTGAAAAACAGAAAAATGTTCGAAGGCAATATCGATCCAATTCTTTTCGAGTCGAACTAACATATGGACACATAAACGATCTAATAAATCCTTCGCTGTCTTAGACAGCCTGAGAATGAGACGATCAATGCTACCCACCTCGATTTTACGGCTTCCTTGTCGGACAATACCACGACGAATCAGCTTCCTTGACAGTAGGATCCGATTGAACGACGTTTTTCGAGTACCAAAGGAAGTTGAAAAGACGTTCTATGTTTGTCTAGTGTCTTTCACGAACATTTTCTCCAATAGTTATTTATAGGTTTTTCTTCTCTCTCTCTCTCTCTCTCTCTCTCTTTTTCCTTTTTCTTCTTTCTTCTTTACTTGTTTTCTTTTCTTTTTTTTTCAATAACTTGAATTTATTTGATCTATCCATCTAATCGAGATTGAATCGATTGAATTCTTATAGAAGTTAATTACGTCGAAAAATAATGCAATTGCTATAAAATTAAATTATAATGCATTTATATACGCATCCATTTACTATCTTTATATGCATTAATACGTACGTTCCGTTCGTACAGTATCCGTTAAAAGTTCCTAGATGATTACAAAAATCAATGACGCTTTCTTTTTCATGAACTTTTCCCAGGTTAATTTTTTCTTCAGATTTTGAAACTGCTCCAAATCTTGGCCAAGCTCTTGGAGCTTGCCCAACGTAAAAAAAAATCTCGAATAAAATTAATTACTTTTCAAGATCATTTAGAAAAATTTTCCTCCTTCCTGTACATGGGATAATTTAATTTTTTTGCACTTGCAAAATCTCATACTACGTGTAACAAATATATAACTTGATCCATGTTAATTATTACACACACAAACACAAGGACACACATATATATATATATATTCGTATAATTAGTTATTACAATATAAAAAAGAAATGTATAATTCAAAGAAAAATATACAAGTTATATAAAATTATACTTGTATGTATAATAAATAAAATATTTACTTGTGTTTATTGATCGTAACTCTGTTTGTGTGTGTGTGTGTGAGAGAGAGAGAGAGAGAGAGAGAGAGAGAGAGAGAGAAAGATTAATAAGTTATATATCAATGAAATGACTTTGACATATAAACAATGTCATGGAGAAATATTAATGAATACAAAAAATAAAAGAAAGAAAAAAACTGTTTTCAAACTTCGGTCGGTCGATCTCTCTGACGTTGTTTCTTTACGAGTTAAACTCTCAAATAGTAGTAGTAGTAGTAGTAGTAGTAGTAGTAGTAGTAGTAGTAATAGTCGAACTTTGATAGAAGTTTGTTTAGTTCACATGCGGGTAAGGATTTCTAGAACGCTTAAACCCATTTCGAATTAGAAAGCATAGCTTAGCTCGTTGATTGACACGGGATGTTACAATGGAGTTGAATGTAGTTGATTGCCAGAATGTTGAACATTCTCGCATTTTAGGACAATTGAACGTTATGGCAATCGTACTGAACCGTGTGGTGATTTGTCAGAGTATGGATTACACGTTGGAGATTGCTTTTACATAATCAATCAAGATCGAGAGCTACTCAGCAACCCTAAATCACCATTTCTCTCCTCTGGTATGCTCTCTCTCTCTCTCCCTCTCTTTCTCTCTCTCTCTCTCTCTCTTTCTTTCTCTCTCTCTCTCTCTCTCTCTCTCACTCTCTCTCTTTCTCTCTCTCTCTCTCTCTCTCTCTCTCTCTCTCTCTGTTGTCTGTCTCTCTGTCTGTCTCTTTCGTGCCGATAGTAAGATATATTACAGGAAATGCAAATGTACTATCATTCCATCGAAAATCGAACAAGACATTTCCAAGTCGTATCTAAAAAGCTCTGCATCTCGTGTATATATATATATATATATATATATATATATATATGTATATATATTTGAGAAGATTCTATATCATTCTACATAAAATATAATATTAAATTGATGAAAATCAAAAGTATTATAATTATTATCATCGAAATTATTAGATGATTTTATATATACAAAAAAAAAAAAAAAGAAAAAAAAAATTGTCACACATATTATTTTTATCAATGCTGTCTTGTCACTATTAAAGAATTATTCATCAAATAGCATAATCCATTCGATTTATTACTCCTCCAAAATTAATCTCTTTAGGAATAACATATGTAAGTATATAAAAGTTGCAGCAATTTGAACATTAACGAGGAAATCGTTTTGATGGGTTTCGATTTTGAGTAAACGATTAAATCCCATAGTGACCTTAAATGTAATTAGCGGCGTAGAAAGTTAGCCTTGAAAGGGACGACGCTTTGGGATCTAGTTCCGCGTTATTTAACGTAGTTGCGCGTCATTTTCCAAGGCAATCAAATCGACTATCGTGCAGTTGGGAACGCCCTCGAGCGTTCTCTTCGTGTTACATTTACTTTCAGAATAGTTATATATACATATACATATGTATGTATGTATGTATGTGTGTGTATGTGTTCGTATATATATGTATATATACACGTTACAGTCTCTCTCTCTCTCTCTCTCTCTCTCTCTCTGTCTCTCTCTCTCTTTCTTTCTCCCTCTCTCTCTCCTCTCTCTCTCTCTCTCTCTCTCTCTCTCTGTGCGTTTATCTGTACCTGTCTATCTCTTTTTCGATTTCTTCGTACAAAAATCGTAGAAATATCAAAGAGAAACGATCGAGTATTTATTACATTCCTAGTGCTCGTAATAATAAATCATTCCTCCGACATTATTTCTTCTTTCATAAACCAATCGTAAAGGATTCTTTCTGCCCTTAGACTCGAGTCTTCGATTTTTGTTTTGTTTTTGTTTAATATATCTACATACATATGTATATGGTATCCTTGTGTTTCTTCAAAATATTTACTCGTTCAACAAAATATCAAAGCACGCGTTTCGTTCCATACCCGGGGAAAGTTTATTTTCGATATAATATTTATACGTGAAAATTATTACGTACGTTGTATTCGACGAAGAAACAATTTTTAATACAAATATTTGAACGCGAAGAAAATAAATTATAAAGGAATGAACGATCGTAATTGTAATTCATGTTAGACGATAATTTTATATTGTTTACATGCGTATATCGTTGTAATTTGTAATGATAAAATTAAAAGAAAAAGAAAAAGGAGATTAGAAAAATAATTAGAAAAATCAATGTTAATTAGACGTCGTATTATAAATATTCTTTTCTTCACGTATTTAAAAATATATATTCTTCGTGTTTTGAATTATTCGATTCTGTTTAAATAGGAGAAAAAAAATAATATGACATATTTTGAAAAAGCTTGTAAACTATTTAACATCGTTTTAAAAAATATCGTTAGTAAATTTCTTTTTATGAAAGAATAAAAAGCTTGTCAAGAGAGAAAGAGAGAGAGAGAGAGAGAGAGAGAGAGAGAGAGAGAGAGAGAGAGACAGATTGAAGCCCGCATCGTGAGCATTCCAACGACGTTATCTCTCAAGTTTCACATTCTCTCTTTTAATTCGAGCATTCGAGCAGTCTAGCAAAGAGTGATCTAATTAAGTTTGTCAAAAACGAGAGACACCCTTTTTTACGACGTTTCCCTCTAAATTCATGCGAAGCATCATTCTTAACTTTCGAAAGAGTAAGGAAAAGTGGAAGGGGATCGTCAATAGAAAGGATAAGGAGATGAAATGAAACGACGTTTTTAAGAAAGTTGAATAAAAAGAGAAACATTTTTATCATACAAAAAATCTCCTTTCTTCTCCTCGATTGTCTACATAATAAAGATAAAAATATCATTTCGCTTTTGTATATTTATATTAGAAA
>NC_140816.1:4975000-5035000 GCF_050613455.1 Vespa mandarinia | reverse complement strand
TTTGAAAAAATTTTTTCATCAAAGTTTTCTTTCAGAAAAAAATAATGAATGAAAAGATTATTTATCTCTCGAATATATTCTTACGTCGTTAGAGAAAAAGCAAAGAGAAAAATTGATAGGAATATTTACGTATGTACATATTGTACGATTTGTATAATTAAATTTTGCAGTAGCTAGTACCTTTAAATTCAATGCAATTCCAATGAATAAAGTGAATTGAAATTCTGCGAACGAACAGAGCTCATAGGTACCTGCATTTTCGAGGAAGGCTAGCTTTTGACCATATATTTCACCCGACTGTTCCCATGAATAATCTAGAAATCGAAAACACTGTTTTACTGTATGATGATGTGTCGATATTTAAAACAATTATAAATATTTATAACTATAATGAAAACAAAAAAGTAAATAAAAAAAATTATATTTAGATATTAGATTGTTTTAATATTACAAATAGTACAATGAATATATCAATTTTTATATCAACTTTAATACAATTTTTAAGTTTATCAAATATTCCTCCTATACCTTTTTTTCTTTTTGTAAGATAAGTAAATGAATCAAAAAAGAAAAAAAAATGAAAAAGAAAGAAGAAAAAATTATAAACAAACAATAAATTATCAACGTTTCAAAAACTAATTTCTTACTGATAATAAAACAAACTTTTTTCTCTTTAACGTTGAATTCATTTTTGTTTATTTATTTTATTTTTCCTTTTTTTTTCGTAATATTTTTTTAATAAAATTAAACAATTATAATTAATGGCTCAACATATAGCAAATGGAAATTAATCAGAATTTCATTATGTCGATTATCGAAAGTATGTTACTACGTCGTACGATCACGTCTTCCCGATTTATGATTATAATCTAGTGAAGTTTTTCAAAAGTTAGAAGTCGAATATTTTCGTTGGCGAATATTTTCGTTGGCTGTAGGGAGATTATCGTTTGCAAGTTGAGCGTTAAATTAGTCTCGATCAAAAGTTCGCCGATTGCAATCAACGATAATGTTAACGTAACTTCTCGAGTTTTTACGACGTTATTATAACAAAATGACGAAGAATTTAATGATCTTTTTTACTCGCCAATAAAAAGTATTGACGATTTTGAGAAAAGATTAAAAAAAATTTATTATCAAAAGTCAAATGAATATTTCGAATATTTGAACACGAATGATGTTTCATATTTTATTATTTAACTTATACGAATATGATTTTTATCTTTCTCTCTCTCTCTCTCTCTCTCTCTCTCTCTCTCTCTATTTCGAATACAATAATAATATTAATCAATAAACGATGTATTAAAATAATTTTTACAAAAAAATTCTGTTGCATGTTAATCAATAAAATATAACATTATATTGTAAATTTCTCTGATATAATATCGTACAATCGAATCGTTCAATCAATATCGTACAAAATATATAACAAAAAATATCTTTGATTATTAATATTTTCATATTAAATTGACCATTTTCATGAATAACTGAAATTTGTTAATTAAACTCATCAACATAGAACGTTCTTATACGAGCAGATTTGAACATTTTACATCGTTACAATTTAGAAAGCTCGTTTCAAACGTTGATTTCGTTGGCAAATAAATTACTTTATTAATCTCATAGATGTCCTCTTCTAGTACTTCTCTCTCTCTCTCTCTCTCTTCTCTCTCTCTCTTCTCTCTCTCTCTCTCTTTCTCTCTCTGTCTCTATCTATCTATTTATCTATTTATCTCTATCTGTCTCTTTTTGAACGAAAACAAGTCTATTTTTAATTCTCATGTATTTCGTCATTTCAACGAGACGTAACGCAATTACGAAGGATAATTAATGTTCTTTATATTTGAACATTTAACACATGTATGTCAGTTAAAATGGATAAATAATAAATAAATAAATCGTTAGAACGTGCATAGGGAAGAGGTTTATAATTATATCTTTATGAATTGTTCAATCGAAAACGACTGTTCATTCGTTATTTCGTTGTTTCCATTGAAAATCGTGAAAATAAAAAAAAAAAAAAAAAATAAAAAAAAATTCTTTCAATCGTACTTTTATTATATTATTAAAATATATATAAATTTTTATGAATTTATTAATAAATCAAAATTTATTCGTTACACGTCGTTCTTGTCCTCGTCGTCGTCGTCGTCGTGGAATGTTAATATGTTGTTCACACAACAGTGACAAGTGAGAACCCGTTTAACTTGGTGAAAGCATGTCGTTAAAGAGATTGACTCGTACTACTGAAATTAAATCACGGTTACTTCCTCCCATCGCGACAGGAGTTTTACCGAAATTAGAAAAAATTATCATCATTATTATTATTATTATTATTATTATTATTATTATTATTATTATTATTATTATTATAATAATTATTTCTATTATTATTATAAATATTATTTGTACAACATGTAATACATAAACTTACATAGTTAAAACATATATAAATATTTTTTGTTCTTTTTATAATAGAACAACGAAGGAATTATTATATTAATTGTTTTTATATTGATCATTAAAATACAATTAACATAATCAATATATAATGTTGACAATACTTTTCTAATTCAAATCCTTTTTAATATATAAATCTTACTTCTCGCGTGGAAAATAATTAATGATTTATATAAAACAATATTATATTAATAATTAACGACATATTAAATATTGTTGCGTTTAATTGTTCTTAGTAAAATAATTACAAAAAAGAAAAAATAAATAAAAGAAAAAGGAGAAGAGAAAAGAAAAAAAAGACAGAGAGAGAGAGAGAGAGAGAGAGAGAGAGAAAGGGAGAAAGGGAGAGAGGGAGAAAGGCAAGAGATAAAAAAAAAAATATAAGACAAAGTATTTTCATATTTTTCGAGAAGGAAAAAATCTCATAGAAAGAGATAGTAGGAGATATAGAAAAGATGGTTTTGCTAGAGACGGGAATTGCCTGCTCGACAAATTCCCTGAGTTTATCGAGGCCGAAAACGAAGCACGGATGACTATCGACTATCTTAAGCGGTTCCTGCGCGTACGTATGTATTATCTCAGAAGCGAAGCGTCGGGCTTCCGGTCGAGTGCATCAGATTGGGAAGACAATGGGATATCCCATGATGCAACGGTATTATGGAACAGAGGAGGTCGACCTCTTTATTTCTTTCTCTCTCTCTCTCCCTCTCTCTTCTTCTCTATCTTTCTTTTTCGTTTTCTCTGTCTTTTCTCGCTTATCGTTGGAAAGATATACAAACGCATGTAAGAGAGTAAGATGTGTGTGTCTGTGAGAAAGAAAGAGAGACAAAGAGAGAAAGAGAGAGAGAGAGAGAGAGAGAGAAAATTCAAGAAAGTACCATTGTACCACGAATAAACGTTCGAGACTGTTTCAAGGATGGAAATTCCTTGGATACGTCACGTACAGTTTAAAGTTTAAGAAAACGAGGAGAAGATGTCTCGTAATGACGGCCAATGCAAATACTTAAAGCTAGTACGCGGTAATAATGCATTGACTTGAAGAATTGCCTTTCTTTTTTTATTTCTTTATCTATTTCTTTATCTCTCTCTCTCTCTCTCTCTCTCTCTCTCTCTCTCTCTCTCTCTTTCTCTTTTTCTTTCATATCTCATTAAATATTATAGTCCAATTCATTTCTTACCAATTGCATCTTATGACGTTATTACGTAGTAGTTGATTTTTTTTATTGGATTATTTACATTAATTTCTAATTACAACTTCTTCCCCCTCACTCTCTGTCCCCCCCTCTCTCTCTCTCTCTCTTTCTCTCTTTCTTCATTCCTATCTTCTTATCTATTATTTTTTTCTTCCTTCCTTTTTCTTTCTCTTTCTGTATTTTTCTTTTTTCCTTTATTCTTTTTAATTCTTACAAAGTTTCCATCTTTATATTCGTCTTTATTATTACTCTTCTATCATACTTTATTTTTAATTAAAAATCGATCTAATAAAAATTGTACATTTCTCTTTCTTCTTTCTCATTCTTTTATCTACCATTTAACTATTTTCGTCATTTTATTTCGATTCTTCTTTATAGCATTCTTGTTTTCAGAACATTCTCTTGTTGCGATATCAATACGACACTATTCGTGTGCAAGCTGATATCGAAGATTAGTTTTGTCATGGTAGATGGAGAAAGAGAAAGAGAGAGAGAGAGAGAGAGAGAGAGAGAGAGAGAGAGAGAAATAGATAGATAGATAGATAGATAGATAGATAGAGAGAGAGAGAGAGAGAGAGAAATAGATAGATAGATAGATAGATAGATAGAGAGAGAGAGAGAGAGAAAGAGAGAGAGAGAGACGTGTACGAGAATTCACTTGAGAAAGAAATCGCTGGAAAATCGCAGAAACTCGCTTGGAACGCGGGTATCGAACAAGCGATGCGACGTATCTAGATATATATATATATATATATGTGTATTTGTGTTTATGTGCCTGTGTGTGTGTATATATATATATATAAGCGTACGTACGTGGGTATATATGTGAACATATTTACGGGAAAACATATACTAGTGACGAATAGGTGAATGAATTATTATCGACGCTTCGTTGACGCGCATATGCGTAGATACCTGTCCTTGTTTTGAAACTTCGAACATGTTTGGATATGCTCGATGATTATGATCGATCGATTAAATAACAAGATAAATGATGACTTTCCGTTGAAAGTTCATTAATTCAACGACTTCCTTAATTATCAATATTTATGTTTATTCTCGTCGTTTGTTCAACGTTACCGTAATAATTGAACGATCTAATAATAATAAACGAAAGGATTTTTATTAATATTCGATAAGGGGAAGTTTTAATTCTTTTTTTTTTTTCTTTTTTTTTTTCAATTTTCTCAACGAACAATTCGTCTGTTCCAATGGATATTATTTTGTAATTTCACGTTGTATCTTGTGCAATTTTATTGAATTGATTTTATCAATCATCGTCGATTTTCGAATGAATGTTTAATATTTCATTAAAAATCGAAAAAAAAAATAAAAATAAAAATAAAAGCATAGTAAAAGTATTTTAATGTCAAAGTTTTAAAGTGATAACAACGCCGATAACAAATACCAATGGAACAATTACGTTGATCGTTTTTGGATAAAGCGTCAACAAATGAGAAAATTTAATCGAACTATTGGGTAATTCTCCAGAGAAAGAAAGAAAGAGAGAGAGAGAAAGAGAGAGAGAGAGAGAGAGAGAGAGAGAGAGAGAGAGAGAACAACCATTCTCATAATTTCAATCACGAATGCCATTCATAACTATACCTTCATAATTAGACGATAGATTTATTTGTAGATTCCTATTCGACCGAAGTCATACAAGTCCTTCCTTTGTCGTTCTCTATAAACGATAATTAGGAAAATTATGGAATACCGAAGTGTCATCGAGTTGCTTTCCGATTTTCCATGCCGATAGTTGGAATTTTTTGTTAAACATACGTACGCACATACCGTACCACGTTGAATAATAAACGAGAAATTCATTTTCGTGATCGTAATTTTTTTTTCCTCTCTTTTATACTCTTCTCTTTGAATACATATTTTCTTTTTTTGTTTTATATATATATATATATATATATATATATATATAATTCACAGCACAATGATGTGCATATCATTACTTGTTTTTTAACTTCGCATCTAAAGCTTGATATTTCATTCATTCTTTTATTCATTTAATCAAAAAGAGAGACAAAGAGAAAGAGAATATACGTGTGTGTGTGTGTGTGTGCGTGTACGCGCGCGTACATTTTATTAATTAAATGACATTAAGGATTTATTAATTAAATAATCAATACATAATTATTGGTAAGTTTTAAATATTTCAATATTTAAATATCAATGTGTAATAATTATATTATATGTTATTATAAAATTCATATACCTTCCATAATTCGTTCGAATTAAATTAATTACTTGATAAGATATATATATATATATATATATATATATTCGATTTGTTTGTTTATTAAGTTAATTAATTAATAATATTGCACGATAATCTCTGCATATTTCTTGATAACGTACAAACAAATAGTTAATAAAATACAATGAATAGAAAGAATAAAATGATTCAAGATATTTCGACATTAATAATTACGTAGATGCATTTTTTGTAGAGAGAGAGATAGAGATCGTTTGAAAAAAATCATTTCTTTTCCTATATAATTTCGTAACGGTCGAAATATTACATGATTACATTATAGCACGAGAAACGTAATAACAATTATATGAATATAATGAACAGGGAACTGGTGGTGGTAGATACTAGTCGCAAATTTTCTAACGAGAAATTTAATAATTATAATTCGATGTTAGAGCTCGTTTTCAAAAGGACACGAGTAATTGAGAAATAAACGAAGAGATGAATATTAAAGGGATTTCAAAGGATTTCGCTCCCTTCCCCACCCCCACCCCATCCCTCCCGTTTTCTCCACGATTCTCTTAATGACTTCTTTCTTGTCTTTTCTTTCTCTTTCCTTTCGCGACATTTGAATTAATGTGTAAAATTAACGAGTCCAAAAGACAATAACGAGTTTTACCGAGTCAAAGATAAAATTAAAAGAAATTGTTGATTTTTCTCGGGTACGCATTAAAAAAAAAAAAAAAAAAAAAAAAAAGAAGAAAAAAAAAGAGAAAGAAGAAAGAGAGGGGAAGAAAATGTATGTTTTTGATTGTGCGAAGTTAATGTTATTAAAAATTTACAATCGTCGTATAACCTATATCATCATTTGTCATGAAAATTAAAAATGATTTTAATTGCGATATAAAAGATGATAAATAAAAACAAAGAAAGAAATAATGCATATAGTACACAGGATATACGAAATATATGTAAAAGAAATGTTAGTTAGTATTAATTTTTATTTATTCTTATACTAACATATATATATATATATATATATATATATATATATAGAGAGAGAGAGAGAGAGAGAGAGAGAGAAAGAGAGAGAGAGAGAGAGAGAGAGAGAGGGAGAGAAATAGAAAAAAAAAGAGATAAAAGATGGTACAAAATAATAAAGAAGCACAATGAATGCAATTTTAAATCTAATAAACGGGAGAAGAAAAAAAAATTATAAATGTGAAACTGAGAAATAAATAGAGAGAGAGAGAGAGAGAGAGAGGACCTTTTGGTAGACGAATAAATAAAATATAGAATCAAAGGTTAAATTAATTATTTTTCTCGTAAGCACACATAAGGGAGAGAGAGAGAGAGAGAGAGAGAGAGAGAGAGAGAGAGAGAGAGAGAGAGAGAGAGAGAGAGAGAGAGAGAAAATGCGTAGCCAACAAATTAATAGGAAAAGCGAGTAGAGAGAACGTTCGCACTTATGTAAATTTTGCGTTAAATATGTCGAGTGTTTAATTATGTAAAATGAAGAGGGTGAATATGGCGCTCAAGGAAGATAAAACATCTCTCTCTCTCTCTCTCTCTCTCTCTCTCTCCCTCTCTTTTTCTCTCTCTCTCTTTTTCTCTCTTTCTCTCTCTCTCTTTTATTCTCTCAGTCACTTATTCACTTCTAACCAACTAGGATACCATAACATGTACCATATTCTGGTAATTATTATTATCCGTCTATTAAAGTTGGTCGGACAGTTAAAATTAATCACATCCTTAGCTCAGCTCATTTTAGGATAACATCAGCAACGTCCTTGTCGTTCTACCATACATCTGTCAGTTCTATCTTGTCGTAATATATGAAACTTTTCCAAAAGTTTGATACTGTTTTCAAATAATTCAAACGAAGATCGATTATTTATACTTTTGTTTAATTCGAATTGATTTCTTTGTTCGTTCATTGCTTTTCTATCATCGCGATTAATTTTGTACTTCGTTCGAAACGAAGAAATTGTTCGTTAAATACTAACCATGGAATGATTTTAATTCAATCGTTCGAACATATATATATATATATATATATATATATATATATGTATTTATCTATGTATATAAGTATGTATGTATGTTATGTATGCATGGGTGTAATGAGAACGAAAATTCATGAGAAACGATGGGTGAGATTTCGACGTCACGTTTTTTACAATCGAACGAATCTCATTATCGAACAGCCATTTATTCGTTATTATAGTCCATATAATACGTCTGGTAGAAAATTGTTTATTCATACTGTACTACGTTATAAATTCATTTACATGATTGTTCGAGAAGAAATTAAAGATTAATGAGTCGTAATAATATTGAAAATTATATCGTTGGAAGTTATATTATTGAAAATTATATTGTTATTTATTCCTTTTACTTTTTTTTTTTTTTTTTTTTTTTTTTAAATCTTACTATAATTAACACGAATTGATACCATTGATCCTTTTACGGTATATTTTTGTTAGAAATTTTTTATTCGAATCACATTTTTGTAGACTTGTATTCCTTTCTTTCTTTATTTGATTTTTTTTTGTTTTTATTCGTTTGTTAATAACAATTGATATAGTCAATTGTCTGATATTTTTAATTAGAATTTTTTTATGTGAAAGATGTTGTTATAATCTGTTTTTTTTCTTCGCTTAATTTTGTCATACTTAACAAATGATATAGTCGATTGTTTTTTGGAAATATTCCTTTTATAATTTTTCATTTATTTATTCATTTTTTTTTTCTTTTCTTTTCTTTTTTCGTCATTCTTTGATTTTGCAAATTGTTCAATTGATATTGCATTTGTACAAAACGCTAGCTTTTCGATTAAAAATTTTCTATTTTTTGTCAGTTCCTCTCTTAAAACTTTTCACCAGCAGACCACTCGAAAGTTCTCGGTGTGCTCTTGCCAAATGCGTGTTCATAAATTCTCGACGTTTGCCGTTACGTAACTATTCGGATTTGTATCGAACATACCGGATTCGAATGTCGAATTCAACATGGAAATTTTCAAGTCCGGATTTCAAAAGGAATAAAAGAAAAAAAAAAAAGGAGAAAAGAAAAGCGACGAGGTAAAAAAAATATGTCAGTTCGTTACTTGGAGCATCGATCGTTCATTCAATATCCATGATTAATAAATACAAAAAGAAAATGTAATTGATCGTACGTGTTATGATTTGATCCACAAATTTTTTTTCTTTCTACTTTTAAACGAACGAAGATATTCTTCCATATTTTCATGAGAGAAAAAAAGAGAAATAGAGAAATAGAGAGAAAGAGAGAGAGAGAGAGAGAGAGAGAGAGAAAGAGAAAGAGAGAGAGAGAGAGAGAAAGAGAGAGAGAGAGAGAGATACAGAGAGACAGAGAGAGAAAGAGAAACATCATTTCAATTTTTTATTTCTTATCATTATTATTTTCATATTATTATAATTATTTGAAAATTTCAGTAATTTAAAATGAACTATATACACACACAATCACACACACGCATATATATATATATAGATAAATAGAGAGAGAGAGGGAAATACAGACGATAAATCATAATCTATATTATGATCTGTCAATATTATCATAGATCTTTAATTATCATTTACAAAGTGAAATAATTGAAAAAATAAAACAATTAAACATTATAAGATAATTTTAAACGTTTACTGATTAAAGGGAAATAAACAGAAAAAAAAAAAAAAAGTAAAAAAAGTTTTTTTTTTCTTTTCTTTTCTTTTCTCTCGTTCTTTCTTTCATTTAAACGAACTTTAAAAGAACACTTTATTCTTGTATTATTCGGATATATATACATATTAAATTTAATCGAACAAACAAGTAAAATCAGAAATTGTTCAGTAATAAAAGAACGGAGAGAAGATAGAATGTGATCGATATACCGATATTTGTTTCCTCGAACGAGAAGTCGTGCCATGTTACGCTGGTCTATTCACTACGAAACAAAACTCAATTATCGGATAAAAGTCGCTCGAGTAGTTGCGCGTTACGGAAAATTGAAAACTCACCGTCGCGTATCAATGACCGCCAGTTTATAACGTTTCTCGCGCTACTGAATTTCTCGATTTATATATATATATATATATATATATATATATATATATATGCAAGTATATATTTCATTTAACATATCAATCTTCTCATCGTTTCTTTATCATTTATTTATATAAATTATTAAAAATTTATTTATTTTAATAATTTATATAAATAAAAGATAAATCATTAAAAATTTATTTGTTTTAATAATTTATATAAATTATTAAAAATTGCACTCTCAGTCGTGTAAAAAAAAAAAAGGAAAAGGAAAGAAAAAGAAAAGAAAAGAAAAGGAAAAGAAAAAAGAAATGATATTATCGTAATTTACGAGAAATAATCTTTCTCGAAAATTTAATGATCACTATTATTTCACATTTATGTATTCATATACAAAATTAATTATATCATTTGCTTATGAAATTATTAAAAACAATAGACGAGAGATGATGGAAGATCGATTTATTCTAATATAAAATATTTCGTCACGTGTCGTTCTATAATATTCAATTAACGAAATCGATAGAACACACACAAAAAAAAAAAAAGAAAAAAAACAAGAAGAAAGAAATAGAACGATGAGATTGAATTTTACAAAATTTTGAGGAGTCGAAAAGGAAGAAAAGAAATAAAGGAAAGGGGGAAAAAAAAGAAGAGAAGAAGGAAAAAAAATATAGATAACTCTGTATGGGTAAAATCTCTCTCTCTCTATATATATATATATATATGTATCTAGCATACTTAATTATCTTTGTTACGTTCGCTCGGATCGTATAAATCCAGGAACAAGAAAGGTGATGGTGATAGGAGTTTCTAAGGATCGTAGAAGTAATAGGTGTATGGTTAAATGGAAGTCACACCTCGCGTGAGAGAAAGAACAGAGAAAAGAGGAGGATGTTGTACCTCCTTTGGGAGGAAGTAACACCTACCGTAATTTCCTGGTCGCTAAGGTATGTGAGGATAAAACAGAAGAAGATACGATAGGATATAGTGTTTTCTTTGGCTTTTTACGTAACACCATCTATCCCGTTTCCTTCCCTGAGATGACGGTGACCTCGTTTGTTTTTACGATCAATTAGCTTCCATTTAAAATATCCCGCCAAATTATTTCTTTTCTTCGTAATGAAGGAAGACAAAATATCGGAGATAACAACAAATTATAAAAAGAGAGAGAAAGAGAGAGAGAGAGAGAGAGAAGGAGAAGGGGAAGGAGGCATCTATCATCTAACTATTTTTTGATATTTGATATGAACTTTAATTATTCCTAATCTGATTTTCCTAACTTGCCAGTTTATGTACTGTCTAAACAGTTTCGTGATATATAGGATGTATCTGGGACAAACGTAATACCAGCAAATTTTCTATCCTTGAAATAAAATAAACTATGAAAATAAACGATGAAATTTATAACAAAATAAAGTTTTCCCCTCGTTGATCACTATAACATCGATATCACATAGCATTAATATCGGATCATGATAATTTATGAATTTAACGTAATCGACGAAGTCGAATCTGTTTCTTTCTCTTTCTTTTTTTTTTTTTCTTCTTTCTTCTTTTTTTATCGATCAATATTTTAACATTGAAAGGAAGAAAATATTAAATGTTTATCATACATAATTGAATTCTTTGCAATTATTTTTGTGTATCTCTCTCCTGTACCTTTTATTATTTCTTTAATGTCATTATTTCGAAAATAGAATGTCACCATCACTAATAAAAAAGAAAAAAAAAAAAAAAAAAAAAGAAGAAGAAGAAAAATATATGAATAATTTTTAACCATAATGGACTATCATTTTTCAGGAGTCGCAGGACGATGCAAAAGCGAGATTACCGGAGTTCCTGTCGGAATTGGATCTGGCAAGTCTCGAGGCATCCGAGGAAGACGTCGAGGCATTGAAAAAGATTGCCAAGAGATTGGCACCAGAGAAGAATGGCGAGTACCAAGTCTATCAAGGTTTCAACGTCATCCCTTTAACATCCTGATTAACAAATCTCAACGCGTGTCTCATTGTTACTTACACTAAAACGCATTTCTTTTCCCAGTCTTCTTTGGGAACGAGGATCTTCTTAAGGAGTGGCTCAAAGGAGCGGGTATTTCGAAGAATGCAAACTTTCTTCCCGTGTAGCATGTTTACCTTTAACTTTTCATAGTAATTAAATGTATCCTATTCCATATCCGCAGACTAATTCTCTTCGTTCGATTCCCTTTTCGTAGAATCTATATTTAGTAGCAAAAGACTCGAATCAAACAATATAAGAATAAATATTGACTTTGGCATGTCTTATATAGGTGTATCTGGACAACCGGGCGTTGATTTTCCAACCTTCACGACGATCCCAGCAACTTCCTTCAGTTGTCGCGGATTGAAAGGTGGTTACTATGCTGATTTGGAAACGAATTGTCAAGTACGTTGCATGTGTCACTTAAGTATTTCATGCTTATTTGTGACCAACGATGTTTTTTTTCTTTTATTTATTCTTTCCTTTCCTTTTATTTTTTTTGACGTTTTTGTTTCTGTTTTTTTTTTTTTTTTTTTTTTTTTTTTTAATTCGATTACTATCTCAGAACGAAAAGATTATAAATTAACAATGATCCAACGTTCTTTCAGGTCTTTCACATCTGTGACAATGGACGTAAGATATCGTTTCTTTGCCCGAACGGTACCATCTTCCAGCAATCCCAATTGATTTGCGATTGGTGGTTCAAAGTCGATTGCAGTAAGTCGACGGAACTCTATGAGCAAAGTGCCGAACAGCTAGCCGAGGAAGAGAGAAAACGTACGGAGGAAAAGAAAATGAAATCCGAGTTCCATCGTACCGTTGATCACGACGAACTCGATTATCATCAAGGTCAGGACAACTACGATGGCAGACAAAACGGTAGAACGAATCCGTTTGGTCAATCCGCGAGACCCAATCAAATTCAAGACAACACCGATGGTTTTAAATCTCAATTCAAACAGAGTAACGTTTTCGATCAAACAAATGGAAGATCCGGCAATCAATTTGTACAGAACTCCAATTCTAATGGTTTTCAAAGTAACGAACAAGATCTGGAGGAGAATTTCAATCCAAAATCCAAACAAGGACCAACCTTTAATTATCGAACGATAAATAGACAACAAAATCAACTGGTAGATACTCAAAATGGTAAATACAATCAATATAATCCAAGCTACGAGGAGAAATTTCAAGAGGGTACTCAAGGCAATCAAGATCAGTCTAACAATTCCCAAGATTATTATGGATCAGCTGGTACACAAAACGTAGCTTTACGTAACGAGAGACCTATCGGTAGGAATACGAAAACGAGAACGAATTATGCTCGAAATTTAAATAATTTGAATTCGCCAACTCAAAAGGCTACGCCAGCATACATGGAAACGACGACATTTAGAACGACTACTTCGAGTCCTGTAAAAGAATATCAACAGTTTGCCGAAAGTGCAGCTTTCGTATCTAATCGTGGTAATTATTATAACAACAATGCCGCCAATCGTCAATATTATTATCAATCTTACAACAATCAAGAATCAACGACGAGAGATTCAACAACAACGACGAAAGAAAAAACTAGTTCGCCTGTGATCAGGACTAGATTTAGTATACCACCATTCCCTGGTCCAACGTTCACGCCAATTTACAAACCACGAACTACCACCGTACAGAGTCACGAGACAACATTACAATATACTACAACAACCGAAAAGACTTTGGATAGTACGGATTACTACAGACAGCCTTATACAACGGAAACATCATATGGTTTTGGCGGTGTCGTTGAAACTGTTGCCACAACTAATCGCCCAGAAACTGAGGATTATCAGACCAGTACGGAATCCATTTCCACGGCAGCGTTAAATGGAAATTATCATGAAAACTCGGAAATACAAGCGGCTTATCGTACCGACCTAGATACGAGTAATCCCAATCGAGAGACGTATTCGAATTATTATCGAAATAATAATGAATATAATAGGAATAAGATGATTGAGGACGATCAAGAGACGACGAGTTATACCACTACGAGATCTAACGTTAATACAGAAAATTATCGTGATTATACCGAAGACGTAGGAACGACGGCAGCTTCTATCGATTATTCAAACGACATTCTCGATAGACAAAAGTCGACGGGTTCGGAGACAGAGACGAAGATTGACGCTAAGGAAGCTACGAGAAATTTACCGAGTTACCGTGCTAACTCGATAAACCTGTCGACGGAAAAACCATCGAGGAATACTCAGCAATATTCGACAACCGGAAAGACCTTGAGTCCTTACGACACCAGTTTTACGTACAAACAGGGCAAAGTAATGTCAACGTTAGGTCCTTACATACCGTTCACGAAGAATTACATTCATTCGAGTACTTCGACTCCTACAACAATTACGACCGCTAAACCACCTGTATATACAGCCACAGTACCTAGTTTTACTTCTACCGTATCTAATTATCGGAATTCTAAGAACCTGGTATCAAAGTCTAAACAATATTTCTCTTCGTCGTCGACTAATAAATTAAAAGGTAGTAGTAGTTCGAGTTCGAGTTCGAGTTATCTACCAGAATCACGAAGCACTTTAAGAATTGGCTCGGCTTTAGAGAATAGGCCCGCCAACGAGAGAGAACACGTACTCGATATGTTACATTCTCTTCAAGGTTTAGAAAACGACGTAAACACGTCCGTTAATTCTCGTACGAGTTTATCGACAGCCTCCGGGCCATCTACTTTACATTCACTCGCTCTTTACTTTGCCACTGCCAGCGAAAACTTTGCGTCGAGAGAATCGACAGAGTCAAATACCGATCGTCCAGAAGAAACTGTGGAAACGTCGACGGAGAAAAGGGATGAGTCCACGGTGGAACTACCAAAGAGTATACTTACCCAACAGACGGTCGAATCCTATGCTGAATTATTTAAACTTAACAACGCTCTTGAGATCAACGATACGAGGATAGAGGATTCCAACGAGTTTGAGAATTCCAATGACGATTTGGATCTTCAACAGAGCGAGGGTCCAGTAAACGGAGCAAATAAAACGAATGGAACGAAGCTTCGTGAGCTTGCACAAGTATTCACACATGCTTTATCCGCCTACTTGCAAGATCCCGACACGTTCAAGAAGGTACTCACTGATATAAGGCCAACCGATCCAAACTGGACTACCGAAAGCGATCAGAGTGAAACCACTACTTCTTATCCGACCACAGTAACCGAAGAATTTCCATCGGTTACCAAGGAGAAAGACGAGGTATTGGATTTCTCGGAGGATGTGAATGGAACGAGAAGACGAAAGCCAACAAGCGTGTATCCGAGCGTCTATCAAGCACCTTCCATCGCGATTACGAGTAGCACCTATAAGCCTTATTTGTCTCAACGTGACTATTATGGTTCAACCTTACCACCTGTTCAGGCTGCACGTCGTGACTTTTATACGACTGGATTCCCTGAAACATATCGTCGCGATGTTTATAAATCAACTTTGTCGTCTGCTAGATCGATCGGCAGTGTTTCTCAATCGACCATTAATACAGTTCGATCTTTCGAAGACAATGGTTATCAAACGACAACATGGTTACCTCCTAAAACGCAAAACAGTTATTACACGACAACGATAGCTCCTACGGAGGATACATTAGATCAAACTACAACTTCCTCCTTGAACGATCTATCCAATAATAATGATTATTATGAATCTTCGACCTTGCCGGCTGACAACAACTTTGCCTACGTAGTAAACAATGCGTTCAATATCGGCAATGATAATCGTATACCAGTCACTAGTGTCGAAACAAGCGAACATAGCGGATCGTCTAAAGACGATTATTTCCCAGTGGAATATAAATCCGGAGAAAATCAATACGATGATACTTCTAATGGAACCATTAACAGATCAGACCCTTATGGCAAACATGTGAAACCTCTTGGTATTACGCCGATACATAAGAATTATGTACCTTCCTCGACGCCAGCTTATTATCTACAATACGCACAAGATTCGCGTTTAGGTAACAAATCAGAGAGATTTGGTACGCCTCATTATTTCAAGCCAGAAGATAACAATAACGACGATGGATCACGGGTTGCTGAAGTATCGAATAGTATAATATCCAGCTCTACTACGTCGATACCGCCAAAAAGGATCAGCAATAATCCATTCAGAATACGTTATTACGATTCAAGAATCCCGGATGAGTCTCTTGTAACAGCTCGTAGTTCCTATCAGAATTTTAGAACTAGTCAGAATCGTGTCGAGGGTAACATCAAGCAAACGGATAAAACGACAGAGAGGTCAGTGACGATGACATCGATATCGTCATCGAACATTGGACTAGATCCGATAACGACTACGGTGATAGACTTTGATGACTCTTCTCACGTTACTACGGTCACTCGAAATGCTTCGAACAATAATTCGATTCAAAACAATACGGCTTCGAATATATTGAGCAATGATCATTGGACGTCCTCGCCTATGGTAACTCAACTCTGGGAAAGTACTATTTTCATCGATCCTAAACGTATAAATCATGGTTTAGAGGATGATCCTTCCTCGAAGGAAATTACTTCGAACGAATCATTTTCAACTTTGAAACCAACACGTAGTAGTACATTGGATTCTCTTAAGAACAAGATTTTTAACATAAATACCTACGATGATGCTACGAAATCATCGATTACGAGCGAGGATATATCAACGCCTTGGCAATGGACACATAACAATGATGACTCACCTACTACGTTTACTTTATTACCAAGTGTATTCACAGGTGAGAACACGGCTACCCCTACACCGATTTATACTACACGTTCCAGTATAACAACAACAATAACGTCTTCTGTAACATCGACCAACACCATACCCAAAGACAATGCTTTGGTTTCCTTGTTACCATACGCTACTACAACTTCGAGTGCTTCGAACACGAGTGACAACGAGGTTGTCAAGGCTAAGAGGATCTTTGGCAAACTTAACGAGAGCAGTTCGGATACCTTGATGAAAGTGATGAAACAAGCTGACACCAATGAAACCGTTAGACAATTAGTCCTATTGTTGATTAATCATTGTAACGGACCAATGAACAAAACAATGGAGGAAGAGAAGGAACAATTGTTAAATGCACTTTTAAGGATGCCAGTTAACAGATTCTCCACAGAGGAGTCACGTGAAATAGTAGCTGGTATCAACAAATTGACATTACCGATCGGTAGACGATCATCTTCGAGATCGAACGAACCAGATTCTAGGATGTCATCGACGACACCTAGATCTTCCGAACCTTCGATCACGACATTCCGTAGTAAACAAGGTAGAAAATTTCGTACAACCACGGATAATCCGTCAGTCTTCTCAAGAAGATCGGATGATCCTGATACGGAAGAAACGATTGACTCGTTATCGGAAACATCAGTGTCCGATAACAGAGCATTAGATCTTTTACGATCTCTTTATTCGGTCGCTGCTAAATGGGGTTGAAATTCTAAAGGTAATACATTCGAAAGAATTTTCGATAAAACAGAGGACGCTCGTGCGTTAAAACCATGAACGTTCCTAATTATTATTATTATTATCTTTCTTTTTTTGTTTTCTTTTTTTCGACGAAGTAGGATTAATTATTTACGAAAGAAAAGAAAAATGACAAAATAAAAAGAGAAAAAAGAAAAACTAAGCGGGACATTTGACTGCTCCGAAAGAGGAAAGCAAAGAAATGAAAAGAAAAAAAAAAAAGGAATAAAACAAAGAAGAAGAGCAATTATGAACGAGAACTGTTTTGCTAAAATGCCGATAGACAAGTAGCAGTTCGATCGATAGTTATTATTTATAGTTTCGTTATATAGAAAATAAGAATATACGATCTTTTAACATTCCGCATTATGCGATTGATCGGATTAACGTCCCGATAAAACGATATATTAGATGTTACAAGTCTCGGTTTAAAGCCATTCAAGATAATCGATTTATTCAATTTTGGTTAATGTCTGACAGTCACGATAATGGAGGTCGTTGAACTTATCTACCAGTTTCATTCGTTTCGAATTTTAAACGATTCTCTTCGAATTTTTTTCTAGGGAATATTATATATATATATATATATATATATATATATATATGTATATATGTGTATATATACATATATACATATTTATACAGAGATTGAGAGATGAATAGAGAGAGATCACTTGCAATTGCTAGTTAAAAAGACAATGTCGATTAAAGATAGAACGTAAGTTTATATTAAAATGCATAGATAGTAGCTCGTAGGGACATTTTATCGTTGAAATTTGTTCAGAAAATTTAAATTTCTCTAATAGACTTTCAAAGAAGGGATCCACGACCATATTAATGTCTTCTTCTGTGTAAATCTATATTTAACGCGTATTACTAATAAATTTCTAAAATACTATAATATAATATTATAAGAAATTTTCGATCAAAAGATATGGCAGATTTGATCACTTTGCAAGATAGTAAAAGAGAAATATAAAAAAAAAAAAATAAAAAAGAGAGAAAAAGGAGAGGAAAAAAAATAATTTTCTTTTTCCTTCACGATTTGTGTCTCTCTCTCGTTATTGCGACCGTCCAAAAAGGAACGATCTTCAAGTGTTAGTTATATGATCGTACATATATATATATATATATATATATATATATATATATGTATGTATATATATATATATATATATATATCTATGTACGTATTACATACCTACATACCTACATATATAGAATACGATTCTGAACGAACGATGCTTCGTTTTATGATCATAAGGAAACCTAGCAAACGGTAAATCATCAACGATCTTCCTTATTTGATGGTAATCGCTTTCGTAAAATATTATATCCCTAGGATGATTTATGTTTTACGATAGAAATTACATACATGTCTGTATGTGTGTATATGTGTGTGCGCGCGAGCGAATGTGAGTGTGTGTGTGTGTGTCTTGCGTTCTCCATTACGTTTGCACGTGAATCTATCCAAAAGAATTCCCACGCTTGAGAAAGAGATGACGCGTGTTGAAAATCTTTTCGAAAAAAAAAAAAAAAAAAAAAAGTCGAGAACGCTGACCAAAAATAAAGAGTATCGAGAATTTAAAAAAAAAAGAAAAAAAAAAGAGAGAAAAAATAAATCACCTTTATCATTTAAAATTTTAATATCAGGTCGGATTGGATCGATTATATCGGATTCGAGCGTTCACATGTATTTACTCGTTTTTTTTATACGATCCAATATGCGATTTCGTGTTTAACAAAGAATTATTCTAATTCATTGGATCAATACATATATAGCAACGTTTTACATTATCCTAATGAATGACATATTATATATATATGTATGTATGTATGTATGTATATATATATATATATATATATATATATATATACATAAACATGTGTGTTATTTATTCCATACAATTTAGTAAATCGTTAAACGTACGAATCGAATAATCTATATTTTATGATTCTGGTGTCGGTGAATCCCTTCCTTTTGTTTGGGTATTTCGGATATAATAATAATAACAATAATAATAATAATAATAATAATAATAATAATAATAATAATAATAATAATAATAATAATAATAATAATGATGATAATAAGAATAATAATAATAATAGTAATAATATTATTATTACAATATTCATAATAAAATGATATATATGCGTACATATATATATATATATACATATATATATATATATATATATATATATATATATATATATCATATACTACAATCCGAAAATATCCAAACGCAATAAACAATATATGATTATAAATATTCAGTACAAGTACCCGAATACATAGCGTTTAGATATAATATGAGATTTTCTGTAAAATATGCTTGTACAGAATATGTGAATAAAAGAAATTCAGGATTTTGTTAATATGATCGATTCAAGATAAATACAGAACATACGTCGTAATATTATTTCTTCGGAGAGAAAAGAAAAAAAGACAAGAAAAAAATATTACGAATTTGTTTCTTTTTTTTTTCTTTCTTTCTTTCTTTCTTTCTTTCTTTCTTTTTTGTTTTACGACGTAACGTTACACAATTAAGAAAAAAAAAAAAAAAAAAAAAAAATAATAATTCACAAGATGAATTTTTAGTCGCCGACTCCGACGATGAGAGACATGATTAAAGTTTCATATAAAAAAAGAAAAAAATATGAACGAATGATTATTATAATAATATTCAAACCTTCGAAATAAAATTCGTATTATTATATACAACAAATAAATGCTTTATGATCGACATCTTCTCTATAATTTTAGAAAAAATAAAAAGAGAGAGAGAAATATTGAAAATACGTGTCAATTCGATTGAAATCGAGGATCATCACGATTTTGAAAGATTTCCTTCAATCGTGAATTATGTTTCGTAATCTGTTCGTCTGGACCCGATGGATATCAATCAGCGAGGACGCATCGTGCAGCACGGCGGCCAAGCAAGCATAAGTCGAAATATGTACTGAAAAGACAACACAAGAGACGTTAGATAGTCTTCCTTCGTAGGAAATCCGAAGGGGGTCAAAGATCATCGGTGAGAGAAGCCTAATTAATATTCCTTAAGTACGTGAGCTTGTTGTCCGTTCCGCTGTAAGATCTTGAAGAAGGTAGGTATCCAAGCGATAAAGGAGAAGAAGAAGGCCTTGCAAAATCATTTTCCTTTGGACGATCTTGAGATCGTCTTTACTTGTCTATCGCGCAATCTCAACCGATTGCCATTGCTTTATGATGAATGCGATCGTTTACTACCTTCAAATCCCACTACAACCGGGTTAAAGCTAAAGGCTATCACGATGAAATGTACATCACATTGAAAGGTACATGAATTAGAATTAGTCATATATATATAGATAGGTAGGTAGATAGATAGATAGATAGATAGATAGATAGATAGATAGATAGATAGATAGATAGATAGATATATATATATAATGTGTAACCTAATAGAGACAATTTATAATAGGTATTACGTAATTGCTTTTGTCATAATTTGAGTATAAGGACATCTTAAATGGCAGGGTAACTAAATATGATTGATTGGATATTTCTTTTTTTTTCCTTCTCTCTTTTTCTTTTTTTTTTCTTTTTTCTTTTTTTAATTTAATCATAGGTTAACAACCTATTTGAGATATTCGAACGATGATCGTTTTTAAATATATATCTTATGAAAATTTTGTACGTTCTCTTTATAATTCTTTAATACAATAGTATTAATTATTTAATAATTGTATAATATAAAGATAAAATTGAAATGTTGATTTTTGTTAATATATTATATCAATATATAATATTTTGTTATATCAATATATATTATATCAATATATATATATATATATATATATATATATATATAAATTTTTCATTTGCTCACACAAAATTATAATTAAATATTAGTATATATATATATATATATATATATATATATATATATATCTTGATATTACTATTATTATCTTATTATAAAGATAATAAAAAAAGAAAAAATTACACGCACACATATGTATATATATATATATATATATATATATATATATATATATATATGCATCGTAGATTTCTAAATCGAATTTTAAAAATGAGAAAAATTACGCAAAGTATCAATGTAAGTACTAACGTATATACGTAAGAAAGAAATTGCTTAATCGTTGAAAGAAAAGCGAGAAAGAGAAAGAGAGAGCGAGAGGGAGAGAGAGAGAGAGAGAGAGAGAAGTGTTTCTTTAATAATAATTATCGAGTTAGTTCTCGTGCTTGTAAGAATAAGTAGGATTCGTTAAAACGTTCGCTAATTAGCAACGGCTCTCGAAATCGGATCTCTTTCTTTCTGTTCCCGATAAGATTCAAGGTATCCCGTTGAGTATATCCTCGTTCCTCCGTTGCGAATCGGACAGACGGACGTCCGGAAAGAATACTAGTAGAGCTCTCGACCTTTCGACCGAACGCACACTGTATTTAAATTAGCCCCTTGCGTTCTGTATATCTCTCGTCTTTCAAGATTATAAAGAAAGAGAAGGAAGAAGAATAAGAAAGAAAGAAAGAAAGAAAGAAAGAAAGAAAGGAAGAAAGAAAGAAAGAAAGAAAGGGAATCGTTGCGATTGCACAATTAAGAGAAAAGTGAGTAGTTAACTCGATCGAGAGTGTTTGATAAGAAATTGTAAGAAATTTCAACTACACTTTATATCGATTCGTTTATCTTTTAGTATATAAAGAATGAATCAAATTGATTGATCATATGATATCGAGACTCTTTTGAGATTGATTTCTTTTCTTCTTCCTTCTTCTTTTTTTTCTTTTTTTTTTCTTTTTTCTTTTTTTTATTCTGTTTTTTTTTTTTTTTTCTTCAAAATCGTCAAAATCACGAGTTAAGATTTTCGCCCGTTGCCCGTTATATTCGTTGGATTAAATGTTAATAAAGGAAAAAAGAAAAATTAATTAGGATGATTCATAGAAACAAATTACAAATTCGAAGCTTTCTATTTCTAAGATATAAATTTGTTGAATCTATTTATGGCAATTCACGTGATACTGTTAATTCACGTTACTTCGAACTTTTATCATTGTGATTTATATAATAACTTTTTTTGAAACTTAACTGGATCAAGTGACAGCGATATTTTGAGAAACAACAATCGTCGTAACAATTGATAAACACGATTTTTTCAACAATTCCATCGTAAAATTCATCGTAATACGTTTACAATAGAACAAATTGAGATTATCGTTAATTTTATTGATAAAAATCGAACAAAGATAATGATCGATGGATAAATCCCAATTGCAATTAAATTAAATTTAATTTGAGCGATATTTGAAGATAGTGCGTAGAAAAAAAGAAAAAGAAAAAGAAAAAAAAAAAAAAAAAAAAAAGAATAACTTCTTGATCATCGCGTTATTCTTCCTTCGATTGCGTAAGAGGCCTCCAGAGAAAATACTTGCAAGGTCCGTCCAGGATGTGTCTCTCTTTTCACCGAGAAAAAGCAAGCAAGCAAGCAAGCAAGCAGGCAAATATGCAGACGGGTAGACGGGTAAAAAGAGAGAGCGAGACGGAGAAAGAGAGATGGAAAAAGAGAGAAAGAGAGAGATGGAGATAAAGCAACGTGCTCTCCTCTATAATCCTCCTCCGTGTTAAAGTCTCTTGGCCGCATCGATGCGCCGTATACGAGAGACTCTCCTTTCTATCTATCTCTCTCTCTCTCTCACTCTCTTTTGTCTCCTCTTCTCCTTCGTCTTCTTCGTTTGCTTCTTTTTCGTCCTTTTCTTCTTCTTTTTCTTCTTCTTCTTCTTCTTTTTCTTCTCCTTCGTCTTCTTTTTCTTCTTCTTCTCGGCACTACAATTATCTTCGCGCTCTACTGCTGAGGCGGTAAAAGGTCGGCACTGATGCAATCGACCACGATATACCCGCGGAGGAACACGCGCTTCGGTTACATCGGAGTTGGCCAATTCTTAGGGCACAATTAAGTTTAAGGCTACCACTTGCCTTTAAAGTAGAGGGATACCAACTTACCTTCGTATTCGATCTCTCACCCTTTCTTTTCCCTTTCTTTCCCTCTCCCCTGATTTCCCATCCATTTTTTTTTCTTCTTCTTCTTCTTCTACTTTCATTTCTTCTTCTCCTTCTTCTTCATCTTCTTCTTTTCTTGTCCGTATTTTTTTCATCTTCTTTTTACGTCTTCTTCTACCTGATTTCTTTTTATCTTCCTTTCTTCCTTCCTTTCTTTCTTCTTATTTTCTCGCAAGAACTTAACGGAGGATTCATTATTGAATCTTTCTCTATCTACTATTTGTACCAATTTATAGCGAATTATTTTCTATCCTTCGAGTACTTTCCTTTTTTTCCTTTTCTTTTCTTTTTTTTTCTTTTTTTTTCTTTTTTTTTCTTTTTTTTCCCCCTTTTTTTCTAGCGTTAAATAAATCTATTTAAATTTTTCAACAGATCAATTTTCCATTTATATTCGAATTACTTTTTAAAGAAAAGATATCTTTGTCTTTTTCTTCGAGTTCTTTTTTTTTCGTCCTTCGCTGATTTTCAAAAGTAAGAAGCCAGTAATTTTCTGTCTCTTTTCTTTTTTTTTCTTTTTTTTTTTTTAGCAACGGTACATATATATATAAAAAAAAGCTAGATTTCTATATAATTGAAATTTCGAACTAATTCGTAATTGCGTTTAATTGTACTTCAAAAATTTTACATTTATTTTAATTTCCCTTTGACGTCTATTTCTTTGTCTTCCTTTTTTGTTTCCCTCATTAATTTCAACGTTCTATTTTCCTTTTTTCTTTAATATAATTAGCATATAATAGTATTGTTGATTATATTTTATTATCTTAATTTAGTTTTAACACATTCTCTCGTATACATAGATCTTAGAAAATTCGTGTAACCAAGAAATGGAATTAGTTGAAAATATGAAAAGTATAGCGTAAGAGAAAAAGATGTACTTTAAATAAAGATGCGTCGAAGAGGATTGCGAAAGACAAACTAATGCGAGGTACATCCTCGAGATAAAAGTGCGTTTGATGAAATCGATCGCGTCGGTTAGGTCTAAAAGAGGATATCTACGTGTCACGTCGGTCGGCTCGAGGACGAGTAAAAGACTCCGTAGTGGTTTGATCGCACTTTTTACGGATAAATCGCACGCGTTTACGATTATTTCTTGCTATTACCTAAACTAAGAAATTCCTTTTTTCTTATATATATATATATATATATATATATATATATATTTTTTTTTTCCTTTCCTAATGAACGTTAGTTCATTCTTGATACTTTCCAATAGAAGTAACATCACTTTCTAAGCTCACGTTTATTTCTTCTATAATTATAGAAACGTAAGATTCTTAAAGGAATCGACTCAGAAGTATCGATTATGACGAAAACATTTTATATAATAATAATAATAATAATAATAATAATAGTAACAATAATAATAAAAATAAAAATAATAATAATAACAACAGCAGCAACAACAATAAATAATACATAATTAAATTTATAAAAAGAAAGATGGCCGATTCTTTTTAAAGAACGATTATCTACCGAATATAATAATGAAGAATTATTTAATCATCCATTTGGTGACTTAGCATACATGCAGTTATAAATACTCACGTACGTAGATACACATGTACTAATCATGTACTAATCAGAAATTTGAAACGTTCGTAAAAGCTTGCTGACATTGTTATTAAATAATCTCGTTGCGATGCATCCTTCCTCTATCGCGAGAAATGTCTGGCACACTTTCCATTAAAGTCATGTACATAAATACATAGATACACACACACAGATATATATATATATATGTATATATATATATATATGTATGTATATATATATATATATACATACATACATAAATATGCATGCGTAGTCTAATAATAATCATAATAATGATGATGATCATCATCATTATCATTATCGTCATAATCTAACGTTCCAACCTGGGCAACATCATGAAAATCAGCTGTCTATTTTGCTGCCGTCGCGTTGTAGCTAACGAGCGCGATCTATAGAGGAATCCCAAAGAATCGGGGAGAAAGTCGAGACTTCTTCTTCTTCTTCTTCTTCTTCTTCATCGTCTTCGTCTTCATCGCCTTCTTCATCTTCGTCTTCGTCTTCTTGTTTGGCGATAATAGGCCGGGGCAAACATGCACTCGAATGCATTGGTTGGATATATAACCTCGATCCTTTCTTTACTTATTCTCGATGTCTCTAGATCGCGACTAAACAGATCGATCTATGAAAAGATCCTTTCCTTTCTATGAACAAATCGATATAAGAACGACTTACGATTAGTTAAGGTCAATTCGTTCAATTATTTTCTAATGGAGAGATTTTGCATCCCTTAGATTTCATTCAATTATGATAATAATAATAATAATAATAATAATAATAATAATAATAATAATAATAATAATAATAATAATAATAATAATGTTATATACAACTGTGTTATATGTGACATAATAATTATTATGGTATAACGTAAGATTAACGAATGACTCGATTCGAAAAGAGCACATGGCTAAGTTGGTTCATTCAATTAATTTTCTAATAGAAAGTATAATAATAATAATATGTTAAACATGTACTATATTACACGATATGATAATTATTGTGATATAATATATTAATGATCTATTTAATGATCCATTGATGAATGAAGGACGGAATCGAGTTAATTTGGTAAAAGAATTTTTATAAAAATATTTAGACATTTTTTAAAGTTGACTAATTTTTTTTGCCATTTAATTGTAAGTCAAAATGTTCTGAATTTATTTAGTATATATAGTGAAATTAGTTACTTTAATTTTATATATATATATTTTTTTTTTTGTCTTATTAAGAAAATTGTACTTTATACAAAAATTTTTAATTATACGAAATGTTTAGCATTTCTTAGAACGACAATGAAAATTAATAGAATATTAGTCCTTTAAAATTCACTAGATATTTAGCGATAAATGCAGATAGAATTAGATTTAGAACGATCGATATCTCGTGGAAACTTATTTGCAGTTTCTAACTTCTATGCTTTCGAACTTTTGAAAATTGTAATTACAAAATTACAATTTGTAATTTTGAAAATACATATTGCAATTAAATGATATTTTGAATTTGTCCTTGTGCCTACAAATGTTCTATGCAATTATAATAAGTTTTTTCTCGCTGTAACTATTAATAGTTTGAGAATACTTTCGTTTCTTTTCTTTTCTTTTTATCCTTTCTTTTTTTTTTTTTTTTTTTTTTTTTTTTTTAATAATAAAGCAATTAGTTCTTAAAGAGTATTACGAAAGTTCCTTCAGGGAGAATTTTTTTTCTCGATAAAGATTACATAGTTACATACATACTTACATACATGCCTATGTATGTTCCTTTATCACGACACTGTTGTTCTTCTTCTTGTTCCTCTTCTTTTTGTTCTTCCTCGATTCTCCCAGGATTTCGTGAAACTTCGTAATTGCAATAGTTCTCTTTCCAACTTGACGACGGTAAAACATCAAATCGCGTGTTTTTTTTTTTTTTAATCTCTTGGCTATCTATGTAAAATAACATTCTCGAAATACTATGGTAGCAACAATTTTATGTGTTTTTTAACGGATCATTCGCACGCTAGGATGGAATGGAGTAAAAAGTAATATCCTGAAAGCAAAGGGCAATCGACTTTCCATCATATTATGAATTAGCTATGAAAATGAAGATGAGAGAGAGAGAGAAAGAGAGAGAGAGATTAGATTTAAACGATGATATATAATGGGGGCACTCCCTTTTCTTGATTCTTCCTTATACAATTATCAAAATGCGGCTGATGTTGTTATTATTATTATTATTATTTTTTTTTTTTAACAAAAAATAATATAAAAAAAAAGAAAATAAAAATAAATCGAATGAAAAATAAAAGTAAAAGAATAAATAAAAATATAATGTCATAAAACGATAGAAAAATTCTTAACGCCCATTAGAATTGCTGATATGCAAGATTTTATTTTTTCTTATTTTTTTTTTTTTTTTCTTATTTTTTATTAACGACGAAAGGACGAACATAACAAAGCGTACCATTTATATTATTTCGAATCATTTGATATACGTTTAATCTTCTAATAATTATGCCTACGTGTCCTACGACGCTAATGAAGAATATATTCTACAAAAAATCGCGTACACCCAACACGAAACTAATTATCTTACTCTAACGTTCCTTCTCGCACTTAATAATAGTCATTTATTATGCACGCCCAAGAATGCGTTTATAAATCGACGCTTCTAATGGACTCATCTTATACTTGTTTATCATGATAAATCGTGATGATCACCAGATGTTAAGAAACAAAACTTTCGATAATCTGACATTTTTTTTTTTTTTTATTTATTTTATTTTATTTCATTTTTCTGGTTTTTTTTTTTTTTTTTTTTCTTTTTTAAGAACGCATCATACACGCGAAATGATTCTGCGATCGTTTATCGCATGATTTATTTGAAAAAATTTTTAATAGAAAGAAAAATAAAATATATGTAGTAATTATTAAGTAAATATTAAAATGCAAATTTTATTTTGTTAACTTTTTTAAAAGAAATTTAATGAGAAACTATGTATTCGTAATTTGATGACAAAATTATTTACATCTTAATGGAAAACTATTTGAAATTATTATACACACACACACACACACACACATATTAAATAAACTATATATTTTAATTCTACAATTACAAAAATTTCCTTTTATAATTTTAACATTTGGTCCAATCGAGTAACTTGATCCATAGAGACCAATAGAAAGAGAGTGGGGAAGTGTAAAAAAGAGATCATCATTACAAAATCTCCTTTAAATCTGTTCCTTTAGGTTAGCCCTTGCGAGATCTGCGATAAATATTTATGAAGCTATAATACGATGGGTTTAAATTTGATAAATTTAATTTAATAGCATCACATCAGCAAAGTTCAATGATAAAGACGATACTCGTTTGAAATTTGAAACCTTTCTATAGTAATTTATATGGATTAAATGAACAAAAGTATCTTTCAAAAGTATCTATTTCTAATTTCAACGAATTAAATAACTCTCCGTATATACGTATGTGTGTGTGTGTGTGTGTGTGTATGTATGTATATGTGATCCTGTTTAAAATTGACGAATAAAAAACATTAGTAAAAAGAAAAAAAAAGAAAAAAAAATATATATTTCTACAAAATTATTACTTCATTTTAAAAATATTTTCCCTTGAAATATTTTGTTGTCGATCGTTAACGCGTGATTTTCTTTTTCGAAAAATAAAATCCTCGTTAGAAATCATATAAATTATTAAATACCAAAGAAAAGTGTATATTATTCCGAAGAAATATCCAACATCTTATCATATATTATGATAAAATATGATACTACAAAATATGTGACTACATGTAATATTTCTTGTAGTATCATGAATCGAACGAAAATGAAAAGATATTCCACGATCATGTTAATCGAATCAACTGGAGTTCGCACGAAATTCGTGAGAGAGAAGATATTCTCTTTTCTAATCGGGGTTACGTCTATTGCAATGGAATTTCTCGCATGTAGTATTTCCTCGAGAATCGTAGCCATCTCCATTGTACCACTGCTCGTCGTTTTTCTCTAATTAATATCAAAGAAGAAAGAAGAACGGATAGATATAAGATGAGTTCGTATATCCGTTTAAAAGAACTAGGAATGTTTCTCGCCTCTTGAAATTCCTTACATTCTATAAAATTTCTAGAAACGAATAGTGGAGGAGATGAACCGTAAAGTATTTCATTGATTCTATAAGATTGTGAAACAGAGAAATATAGAATCGAGTTTTATTTATCGAGAATCGGTCAGCGTACTATTATTATTGCTGTTAATGAGCTATAAACTTGTCGTAAAAAGATCCAATTAAAAGAACTTATAAGCGAACGTCGAATATTACACCACGATATATTTTTAATTTCTTAAATTCGTGTAATAAACTTTTAAAATGTTCTTTCTTTTTTCTCTCCTCTTGTTTTTCTTGTTTCTTTTTTTTTGTTTTTTTGTTTCACAGTAATCCGTGAACTGGTATTTTTTTTCTCTTTCTTTTTTTTTTTTTTTTTTTTTAAAGAAAAGAAAAAAACCTTTTTTTTTCTCTTAACATTTTTTCATTAATTAACGAAATTTTTTCGAACACTTTTGACACCGTTTATCCTATATAACATATATATAAAACGAAAAGTAGAATGTTTATACACTATTAATTTGTTAAAATCGTATAACAATCTTTCAAAACATATTTTTTCACATCATTTTCACAGAAATCCATGAACTGGTTACGAAAAGACATTTTTAATAAAATTCTTTTATCATTGTCAAATTTTTTTTTATCGAACACTTTCTACACAATTCACCTTATATATATATATATATATATATATATATATATATATATATATAATGCAGATATTTCATAAAATATGTAAATGTATAAAACGGGAAGAAGAACGTTTAAAATATCGATGTAACACGAGGCCATGCTCCGATTATGATGAAAGTCGAATAAATCATTCACAAGTCTTTTATTTTCTCCGTAAGGCGTCACACAAGATCAATTCTCGTTGATGCACCTTGTTAAGATGCATTACACCGTATGCACATCGCTTTCTTCTGTCATCGAGAATAGACCGTAATAGTGAAAGTACACTCTGTCGTAATACACATCGAATAACATAAATTCTATGCTATCGGATTCCGTAAGGGGTTTGACTCTTCCTGAAATCAACGTCAATCTAATCCAAGGAGTACATCATTTACGATCTAGTTTTTTTCTTCAACTTATTTGTCATTATCGATTTAATTTATCCTTTTGAAAAGATTTAGCAATGATAAAGATTAATAAGAAGTATCACGTAAAAATGATATAAAGATAATTTCATAAAATTTATAAATGAAATAGAATTTATATCGAAAGGCAAAAAATTTTCCTTCGTATAATTTTACAAAATTAATTTCAAAACAACGATATTTCTTTTTTTTTATTTTTTTTTTTTTTCTTTTTTTTTTTTTTAAGCAACGATTACAAACAAAAGACATAGATAGAACTATTCAAAATCGAACGATACTAAACGATTAATACTTAAAACGATTTTTAATAATGTAAGAACGTAAGTTTTCGATTGAAAAAATATTTTTCTTTCGTCATCAGAGAATATTCACTGAAGTAATTTCTGTTAGAAAATTTCTTAATTAAGACGGACACTTAGCTGACAATTTAAAAAAATGTTCTCGTATCACCGACCGTATGATCTCATTCATATTCATATCACCCACCGACGCGACGTGAAAGTTTGAAATACTCGAGGTAGATAAGAACGGAGTAAAAGAGAAAAAGAAAGAGAGAGAGAGGGAGAGAAAGAAATGAAGTAAGTAAGAAATAGAAAGAGAAAGGAAGAGTAAAATATTACCACTGAAAAATGACCCGTTTTATTACATCTTGTAACCATATGAACTCCAATAAGGTACAAATAATAATAACACATACATAACAGAAAGTTCTTGAGATATGCCTATACTTCATCTTTCTCTTTCTCTTTATCTTTCTACCTTCTCTTTATCTCTCTATCTGCCTCTCTTTCTCTTTATCTTTCTACCTTCTCTTTATCTCTCTATCTGCCTCTCTCTCTCTCTCTCTCTCTCTCTCTCTCTCTCTCTCTCTCTCTCTCTCTCTCTGTCTTACTCTCTATCTATCTTTTTATTTTCCTTTTCTCTCTTCTTCCCGGTCTAAATTCATAGAACGTACGAAACGAGCCACGAAAGGGTCGTGACTTCCTCGAGTAAATCTCGTTCTCCTTTTAATGTTTTCCTTTTGCTTCCATTGACTTCGTTTTATTTTGACTGTAGACACTGTAGCAAGTTTCCGGAGGCAGGTAATGTGGTACTTCTGAAAAACTAAAGAAGGAGATAGAAACATCGATCTTTCACGCTTCGCAAGATGACGCAAACAAAGAATGAAGAAAGAAAGAAAAAAGAAACGAATAAAAATGGACCATGTTTGTTAATTCTTCTTCTTCTTCTTCTTCTTCTTCTTCTTCTTCTTCTTCTTCTTCTTCTTCTTCTTCTTCTTCTTCTTCTCCTTCTCTTCCTATTTCTTGATCACATTCTTTTATTATCTCACAATTTGTTTCGTTATTTTATTTTAATGTACACAAGCCGATTTATTACGAATGTCTTGTAACGATGAAGTGCAGCAATCCTTTCGTTACCACGTTGAGACAGCCTTTTAAATTTTACTTCGGACAGGGAGACGATGACACCTTGATAGTCTCTTTGATTCATGTTATTTTTCTCTCTCTCTTTCTCTCTCTTATTCTCTCTCTTTCTCTCAGTTTAACTGCGGACGTTGATTTTCTGCCTACTTGATTTTCTCTTACTTCTCTCTTTTGTGTATTCTTTTTCCTTTTATAATTCATAATTGGATATACCTACTTATGGCATAGGTATTTCATTTTATTATCTTTATTCAAAAGATTGTCACCTTACTTTGATTTATTTTTGAAATAAATATAATTGATTTTCTGATTGATCCAATCAATGATAATTTCATAAATGAATTTCATTTTGTTCCTTCGTTTTTCTTTTCGTTTTTTTCTTTTTTTTTTTTGTTTCTTTTCTTATATTTCTTTTTTTTCATTTCTTTAACATACATACATAATACATTATATTGAATATCTTTTATCATTTCAATAATTCGTTAATTTCGACTAATTTATTTTTCTACATTTTTATTTATTCCTTTCCTCGAATATGGGAAATACTATGAAGAATATAATAAACATTGCGAAAATTAAAAGAAAGAAGGAGACAGACAGATCGACAGATATATAGATAGATAGAAAAAAAAAAAAGAAAGAAAGAAAGAAGTAAACAAAAGATAATAACGACAATTATGTGTATTGAAGAAAAATAAATTTAAGATATATAAGTGTTTTTCTAGGATCACTCTTAAAAATATTCTACAACGAGGCTTTACGTTCAACTCTTTGAAATAGTAAAGGTCGTAGCCAAGCTATTTATCCACATCCATCCATCTATCTAACCATCTGTTTCTCTCTCTCTCTCTCTCTCTCTCTCTCTCTCTCTCTCTCTCTCTCTCTCTCTTTCTCTTCTCTATCTAACCGTTTACATCTGTAGCCTCAGTAAAAGATGCGATTACCTTAAGTCAGCAAGACCGAAGCACGCGCCTTCTTCGTTTCTCTCTGCAAAATTTACGATCTTGATTAACGGGATCGCTGTGCTTGCAAACCAACAACAATCGCTACGGAGAAACCAGTCTTACGTTTTCATTAAGCTCGGCGCGATTCTTGCTTATTACGTACGTATATATATATATATATATATATATATATATATATATATATATATATATAATATACACAGACACAAACACACAGACACATATATATATATTTATATAGGAAATTCCTAAAAGTAAAACGTAACTATGTTTTCTCTCAATGGTAGATTTAAAAGCGAATCCAGAGTTTAGATCAAAATCGAAAACAAGTCAATCGCAAACAAGATTCCAGTCATATCCATATCCAGTAATGGGAGTTGAGTCAAATATTGCCTTATTCATGAGTAAAGCGTACCAACTATTTTATAACCTAGCTGGACTTTTGTGTGTTCATAGTAGTAATATCGCGGATGATAATATTCTGTACTTTTTTTTTCTTTTTTTTTTTAGTAAAGGAAAGAATCATTTTTGTACAAATATAAGATGTACTATATTATAGAAATGTGTATTATTTATTGCCAAAATAAGGTAAATTTGATTCGTAAAGAATTTGTTTATAAAAATTGTTTATAACAAATTGTTAATTAATTATTAACAATACGTGGAAAAATGGAGAAAATGCTGTTGTTTAAAATGATATTTAATTCAAGTCTCTACGACTTTTAGTTCTGGGAAATATTCCCATGAGAATGGAAAACATGGCAATTAATAATATAAAAAAATTGTATTTTTTAATAAATAAAATAATTTGTTTCAAAATTATTTATTAATTTATTAAATAATAATCTGTATTTGAACTTTTTTTGACGAGATCAGAAATTTAGTTCGTAAGAATTTGTTTATAAAAATTGTTTATAACAAATTATTAATTAATTATTAACAATATGCTGAAAAAAATGGATAAAAGTTTACTCTTTAAAATGGTACTTGATTCAAGTTTCTACGAATTTTAGTTCCGGAGATATTATCACGTAATGTTGAAAAAAATTGTTTTCTCGGTAAAAGAAATAATTTGTTTATAAATTATTTATTAATTTATGTAATTTTATGGATCAGTCACAATCTGAATTTATTTATTTATTTATTTACTTTTTTCTTTTTTAGAAAATAAGATTGATTTGGTCCATAAGAATTTGTTTATAAAAATTGTTTATAACAAATTGTTAATTAATTATTAACAATACATTGAAAAAATAGAGAAAATTCTAACCTTTAAAACGATGTTTGATTCAAGTCTGTACGACTTTTAATCTCGGAGATATTCCCATTTAAATTAAAGAATATTTACATTGGCCCACTGACCTATATAATTTCATTCAAATTGGTTAGATGGCACACTGACCTATATAAATTCCAAGAATTTACGCATCCTTACTACTACTACTTACTATTACTACGAACAGCTGTACTATACGAATTATGAATGAAAATCTTTCGAAGGCGATATCTTCGGAATGGAAAATCGTACAGACATGAAACAAATACCATTTTCAAGCGTAATTTATCCTTTATTTATTTAAATAATGCAATAATATTGTTATAATAAAATCGATATTGTTAATAATTTTTAAAATTGAATTTTGTTTTCTTTCATAATAAAGACATATAATTATAATAAAATCATTTAGATTTTCATTATAATTATATAAATTTGATTTTTTTTATTTAACAAAAGTATTAATAGTCGATAATGTTACATAATTAAATAAACGAAAACTCGAAAGGCTTTTTTCTTTGTAATAAAGAAGGACTCTTATGGTTATCTTAACAATAAGCTAATTCTTACAGAGTATATACTTTTTATCTAAGCAAAGAGGGGAGGGAGTTAACTTTATAAGGAATGGAGCTAACTAGACAATTTCACGTGTCCTCGAATAATCATTACTATGGTCAATAATATTACATTATACATACAATATCTTAAGAAATTTACGAAACATTTTCGTTATTACAATTAATACAAAAAATAAATATTCTTTTTCTAATTGATTGTTCGTTTTTATTAACACACACACACATACATACACACAAAGAAAGAGAGAGAGAGAGAGAGAGAGACGTTCGCACGTGATTGCAAAACGTATATATACATTTAGCACGTGAATTCCTTAGATATTTTTTTTTTTTTTTTATTAAAAGAAATGTGTTGATCTCACCTATCCTGAGTAATCTGTCATAATCAATTTAGATATCGACCTGAAGTCACGTAAGAATGACGTATTTATGTTACTTTGTAATGGACGCGATCGACCTTGCGAATGGAGGAGCTCGCGATCGACGCGTGCAATATAGTGAGTTACGACGCAGCAAATAACCGGTTGGAAGGGGTCAGTAGCCGTCATTGTCAGGGACGTTAGGCTCACAAGGACACAAGACCGAAGCACGGACAGCATCATTCGCCTTCTCCGATCGTCGCAGACAAGTAGTCGACGTCCTGTCTTTTCTCGATTTTTCGATAACATCTTTTTTTTTTTTTTTTATCTGCTCATATCAAAGATGCGTAAAGTAGCATAATACCGGTGTTTCTTCACAACGACGTGAGATCACAATTTTTCGAGAGAGATATATATATAATAATAATAATAATAATAATAATAATAATAATAATAATAAACTTTGTTAGTGCAAGAAAAATTTTATCAATCTTAATATTAATTATAATTGGTCCAAGTATCTTTTTTTTTTCTTTTTTCTATCACATTTAACATAATACCAATGTTTCTTTATATCTATGCAAATTCTCGATTTCCCCGCGAAGAAATAAATAAATTTAATAATAAATTGTTTTATGTTAGAAATTATATTAATTGTAATATTAATATAATATTAATAAAATATTAACTGTAATTGTCACTTTTGTTTAACATGATATGCCAATGTTTCTCTGCGTCGATATAAATTTCTAATTCATGTATGAAAGATAGAGATAGAGACAGAGAAAGAAAGAGAGAGAGAGAGAGAGAGAGAGAGAGAGAGACAACAAAATAAAAAAATAAAAGAACAAAAGAATAAATTAGAAAAATGTTATTGGTATAAGAGTTTCATGAATTATTATTATTATTAATTATATTTGATCGAATTGTCATTTTTATCGTTTAATCGAACTTTATATACAATTTTAAAATAGGATAATAGGGATAATGCTTGATGTGACATGGATCTTGAAATAGTCATAAGAAAAGTTCAAAGGATTAAAGATAATCTCAATGACTGTTGCTAAAGCGTACTATAACCTATTAAACTATTATTTGCGAAATAGGACTTTCGTTCGTGTATTACTAACGAAGAGGCATTAACTATCACTTACGCGTAATTTTCAAGCCCTCTAATTATGAAGTCTGCCGTCCACCATGAAATACATTTACGACCAGTTCTCTTCTTACATTTGCTTGATGTCTTCCTTTCTTTAAGGTGCTGACCGATTAAGCAATGTGATTAAATTACGAATATGTCTCTCTCTCTCTCTCTCCCTCTTTCTCTCTCTCTCTCTCTCTCTCTCTCTCTCTCTCTCTCTCTATCTCTCCCCTTCTCAAGAAAATGGCATACATATGTATACCCTTTTATATTATTGGATCGAAGTCCAACGCGTTGTGGTTTCCTTTCGTTTTAAAATTGTTACGAAAACGAGAAACCCTTTGATCATTGATAAGGTCAGAGTTAAATTCTTACGAAAAGAAGAAAATTGCTGAATGTATAAATTAATCAAATTAATCGTTATAAACGAATTAAATAAGCAATTAAAATCTTTTATCAAAAATTAGATCTATCTATCTATCTTTCTATCTGTCTATCTATCTAACTATTTATCTATCTATCTGCATTATTAATTTTGAATAATTTCACGATTATATAGAAACGAAGCAATGGAATGAAGCAATATCGATATTTTTAATAGTGTGGAACTTACTTTTTAATAGATCTATATATTTTTTGTTATTCGTTTTTTATTTATATTTTTAATGTACCAATCAATTCTCTCTTTCTCCTGCGATCCTTTTACATGGATGCTCAATGACAAAGTAACAAATTGAACTATACATCAAGTATACTGACAGATGTGTCCTTCTTTTTACTATTACCTCTATGCACCTGTTTCTTGATCTTTTTAAAGATCTGTAAGGACGATCTATATTTGGCGCGAAGTTTATTGGATTAGATCAAACATCAGAGATCTTAATTACATTGACATTTATAATCAATGACATATGTAGAAATGAACGTATCGAAATATCGAATTTTATTTTGTCGACAAGTTAGATTTTTTAAATAAAGCTAGTTGAAACATATTATTTAAATTATCTAAATCAATGAACGAATATATCTATACGTTGATATATTACGTACGTAATATAAAACGATCGATTAAAAATTATCTTGTATATTCTACCTTTAATTAAAATAATAAAATATTAATATAAGAATAAACTCATGATAATGTCAATATATATTTTTCTTATTTCTTAATCATTATTATTCGATTTGTTTTTGTTATATATTTATATATATATATATATATATATATATATATATATATTATTAACATATATATTATATTACATTATTATTACATTATTGCATTATTTCTCTTATACACACACACATATACACACACACACACACACACACATACACAATTGCATAGATATATTATATTATTAATACAAATTCAAATATATATATGTTATTCAAATCGTTAAACAATCATAATATCCATGAATGAATTCATTCACGTAGAAGGAAAAAGAATATGTACAAAAGAAAATGATAGGTTATTTCATAGTGCAGACAGGGAACAAAAAATAAAAAGAGAAACAAAAAGGCCTTCCTTGAACGATTCCCCAGTGGCCCGAAGATACATCACAGACCTTCTGCTTCGAGTTCTCTTCTCCGATATCGAGGATCCTTTCGTTATTCCACGCGTACAACAGACTAACCTCTCTCGTATTTTCTCGAAATCGTAAATTTTACGTATATGTGTGTATCTGTATAGACATATGTGTACATATATATATATATATGTGTCTATACGCACTCATACACACACATATTCATACATAAGCATTCTCATCGAAGCGCATCGCTCTGGAACGAGTAAGCATTGAGCAATAAGTGCGAGAATGGTCACCGAGATAAATCGAGATTCACAAGGATGCTGCTGCTCCGTTTCGCACGTTTCAATCCGATTGAAATCCTCTTCGACTTCTGCATTTACGGAATTAAGGTGACACTTTGTGAATGCTGACCGCATTCTATCGTTAAACTGTTTGACGAAACATTATCGCTAATCGAATTCTTTGCTAGATACGAGTAGCAAGCAAATATTTATTTACAACGAATCCAAATTTCTTTAATCCTTTGTGTATATTTGTGTATATATATATTTATTTAATTATTTCCTTTTTTTCTTCCTCTCTTTTGCCTTCAGAGTGACTTATATGAGTGTAACAAAGTGATAAATAACAAGAAATATTTTAACAAATTTAGAAAATTTCTTTATGTCATCAATGATCATTATAATCATTTTTTTCTTCATCCTTTCATCGAATTTCTAATTTTGTATAATAACGAGTAACAATAAAATTCTGTTCGTTAACATATTCTAAAATTCTCTTTATAGTAAAATTATCAATGATTTCTATATAATTTATACGCATTAAAATCATCAATATTTTTAAATGTTTATTTATCATAAACATCACTCACATATTTTATTTATTTATTTGTATTATTTATGCAAATTTGTAGATATACTTGTCGTGTATATATATAATACAATTGATAATATTTATATACACAATCAATAACGAAACGATGCTAGAAATATATTTTTCAAATAAAAAAAATGAAAAAATAAAAAGCAAATAAAGAAAAACCGCTCAAATTCTACCGCAGTTTATGTACTGGTATCTCTATGCGGTTCCCAGGGGAGACCGCGAAATTGTAGTAGCAGTGTTATATCGGACGATGAAGGGTCGCAAGAGAATTCTCGTTTGTAAAATTTACGTGACCACGTATGGACGTGTCGTCATGATATTCGTAGATACAATATCTGCGAATTTATATAACTTCCTCTCATTTGTATTAGCGATTTTCTGTTACTACGTATATTTTTATAATAGAAATTGAGATTAATAGCATCGAGTGTACGAAACGCAAATAGGAAGGAAAAAGAAGGGATGACGAGAAAGAGAGAGAGAGAGAGAGAAAAAATTAATCGATATATCGATTAATTTTTAAATATAAAAAAAAAATATTATACGTTTTAATTAAACAAACTAGATATTGATTCTTGCAAAGGCGTTTCCTTTATTTCACATATAAACTATACATAATGGCATCCCACCATAGGAGTCTCGAACCATCGTTATAAAATTATGTATATGGATGTGTATATGAGAGTGTATAATATAAAAAGTATAAAATTACTATAATATTATGTTAACATCTCTTTGCTTAGGACAAAATAAGGATGATAATGTTCGGAGAAATGGAGAATATTATTCGGATCTTTGTTGAGCATATGTGTTATTATTATATATAGAGCATGATAATTAATATATTAAAGATCCGAATAATTGTCCCTGTTGATATTTTTTCTTAATGGTAAGGGATCGATTTAATAATATTACGATATTATTTTAATATCGAAATAAATAAATATATCGTGCAATAATACCTTGCGAGATAGGTTCCGATAATTTTTTCGTTATGTCCACTTAAATCGCTCTTAATTTAGTATAATTTTACGAAAGTTCTTTCGCTACTAACTTTCTGATACAAGTACGTGAAAAATTCAAAGTAATTACAAATATTACGATAATTGTCTTATTTTCAAAAAAAGAAAAAAAGAAAAAAGAAAGTAAATGAAAATATTGAAATATTTTACATACATAGAATGCGTCCATTTCAATGGCTATATACAATACAAGACAGATATAACATCTAATTTCTGTAATTAGTATCTTACAATCCTCTTCTCTGTTTGCATCTTGAAATGAAAAAAGGCAGACCCGTAATCTATTAAAACTTATTTAGTGACATAAAAGACGAAAGCTTTTAAGAACCTCAAGGAAGTAATTTATAAAACTCATAAAAGAAAGTAAGGATAAACTTATATAATAGTAACATTAAAAGTTACTTTCAAGAAAACTATACGATGAAAGAAATGTCGCAAAGGAAACGATTACATTATCCATTGAAATGAATACCATATTACTTAACTTAGCTAATAGGTAAGAAGGCTTGTATTTACAATATGGTTCAAGTATCACCAACGGCGATTGTTAGGCGTTAAATTCGGAGTTAACGCTATTATATAATTGATAGGATTAACCGCGTCGGGGTGGCAAGTATTCGCGCTCTGGTTTAGAAGGCCCTTGTGGCGGAAATGGCGTGTCTCCTGGTTTACCATCAGGAAAACCATCAGGTCTTGACGGACCCGATGGTTTATTGGGTACAGATGGTCCACCTGGTCTATATCCCGGTTCTCCTGGACCACCAGGACCATGAGGTTCAGACGGTGCTAAATATTGAGGGCCACCGGGATATCCCGACCCACCTGGTCCACCTGATCCACCGCCAGGAAAACCTCCAGGTCCACCTGGTTTTCCGCCTGGTCCTTCTGATCCTCCTTGTCCTCCTGGACCACCATGTCCTCCTCCACCATGTGGATAACCTCCTGGACCACCTGGTTTGCCGATAGGATAACCTCCTGGTCCTCCTGGTCCACTGGGTCCGCCACCTGGATAACCTCCTGGACTTCCTGGACTACCAGGTCCTCCTGGACCGCCGGGTCCGCCACCTGGATAACCTCCTGGACTTCCTGGACTACCAGGTCCTCCTGAACCGCCGGGTCCGCCACCTGGATAACCTCCTGGACTACCAGGTCCTCCTGGACCTCCGGGACCACCACCAGGATAACTTCCAGATCCACCTGGACCACCTGGTTTACCACTAGGATAGCCGCCAGATCCTCCTGGTCCTCCTGGCCCTCCTGGTCCTCCTGGCCCTTCGGGTCCACCACCAGGATAACCTCCTGGCCCTCCTGGCCCTCCTGGCCCTCCTGGCCCTCCTGGTTTGCCACTAGGATAACCTCCCGACCCTCCTGGTCCTCCAGGTCCACCACCAGGATAACCTCCTGGACTTCCTGGCCCTCCTGGCCCTCCTGGTCTGCCACTAGGATAACCTCCCGACCCTCCTGGTCCTCCTGGCCCTCCAGGACCACCTCCGGGGTAACCTCCTGGACTTCCTGGACCTCCTGGTTTGCCACTAGGATAACCTCCTGGGCCTCCTGGCCCTCCTGGCCCACCGGGACCTCCACCAGGATAACCTCCTGGACTTCCTGGCCCTCCTGGGCCTCCTGGTTTCCCACTAGGATAACCTCCTGGCCCTCCTGGCCCTCCGGGACCACCTCCAGGATAACCTCCTGGACTTCCTGGCCCTCCTGGGCCTCCTGGTTTGCCACTAGGATAACCTCCTGGCCCTCCTGGCCCTCCGGGTCCACCTCCAGGATAACCTCCTGGACTTCCTGGCCCTCCTGGGCCTCCTGGTTTGCCACTAGGATAACCTCCTGGCCCTCCTGGTCCTCCTGGCCCTCCGGGTCCACCACCGGGATAACCTCCTGGACTTCCTGGCCCTCCTGGCCCTCCTGGTTTGCCACTAGGATAACCTCCTGGCCCTCCTGGTCCTCCTGGCCCTCCGGGTCCACCACCGGGATAACCACCTGGACTTCCTGGCCCTCCTGGCCCTCCTGGTTTGCCACTAGGATAACCTCCTGGACTTCCTGGTCCTCCTGGCCCTCCGGGTCCACCACCGGGATAACCTCCTGGACTTCCTGGCCCTCCGGGTCCACCACCAGGATAACCTCCGGGACTTCCTGGCCCTCCTGGCCCTCCAGGTTTGCCACTAGGATAACCTCCTGGCCCACCTGGTCCTCCTGGCCCTCCGGGTCCACCACCGGGATAACCTCCTGGCCCTCCTGGCCCTCCTGGTTTGCCACTAGGATAACCTCCTGGCCCTCCTGGTCCACCTGGCCCTCCGGGTCCACCACCGGGATAACCTCCTGGCCCTCCTGGCCCTCCTGGTTTGCCACTAGGATAACTTCCTGGCCCTCCTGGTCCTCCTGGCCCTCCGGGTCCACCACCGGGATAACCTCCTGGACCTCCTGGCCCTCCTGGTTTGCCACTAGGATAACCTCCTGGTCCTCCTGGTCCTCCGGGTCCACCTCCGGGATAACTACCTGGACTTCCTGGTCCTCCTGGTTTGCCACTAGGATAACCTCCTGGCCCTCCTGGTCCTCCTGGTCCTCCTGGCCCTCCGGGTCCACCTCCGGGATAACCACCTGGACTTCCTGACCCTCCTGGACCTCCGGGTCCACCACCAGGATAACCTCCTGGACTTCCTGGCCCTCCTGGCCCTCCAGGACCACCACCGGGATATCCACCTGGACTTCCTGGCGCTCCTGGTCTGCCACTAGGATAACCTCCTGGTCCTCCTGGTCCTCCTGGTCCTCCTGGTCCTCCTGGTCCACCTGGTCTTCCGCTAGGGTAGCCACCAGGTCCTCCAGGTTGACTTGGTTTGTCAATAGGATACCCTCCAGGACCTCCTGGACCTCCAGGTCCTCCAGGATAACTACCTGGACCACCAGGGCCTCCGGGCCCTCCGGGTCCTATGCCAGGGAATCCTCCTGGTCCTCCAGGTCCACCAGGGAACATTTCAGGCCCACCCATTATGTTATAGTCATAAATATTTTCATTCAAGTAGTAGAAGTTTGGCGCCGTGCTACAGTCAAATTGATTCCACCACACACAGACAAAATACTGTTGATGGAAAATAGTCCCGTTAGGGCAAATGAAATCGTAGGTTTTGTTATTGGCACAAATATGAAAGACTTGACACTGAGCTTCAACGTCCGCATAATATCCAGGGAACTGTTGATTTTCACAACGGAAACTAGTTTCGGGTACTTCTGAATATATAGGATAATCACGACCAGGTTCGCCAGGGATTGCAGAATAGTCGCCTTCGTCGTACGGTTCTTCAAAGCCACCTGGGCTTTGTCCTCCATTGGGATAACTTCCAGGACTTCCTGGACCACCAGGTCCACCCGGTCCACCGCCAGGATAACCTCCTGGTCCTCCTGGGCCTCCAGGACCGCCGCCAGGATAACCTCCTGGTCCTCCTGGAGTTCCAGTTCCACCAGATCCACCTGGTCCACCGGGACCTTGTGATCCTCCACCTGGATATCCCCCAGGTCCACCTGGTTTACCGCTAGGATAGCCACCAGACCCTCCTGGTCCTCCCGGCCCTCCGGGTCCACCACCGGGATAACCTCCTGGACTTCCTGGTCCTCCCGGCCCTCCGGGTCTACCACCGGGATAACCTCCTGCGCCTCCTGGCCCTCCTGGTCCACCGGGACCTTGTGGTCCTCCACCTGGATATCCTCCAGGTCCTCCTGGTTTACCGCCAGGATAACCACCAGACCCTCCTGGTCCTCCCGGACCTCCGGGTCCACCGCCGGGATAACCTCCTGGACTTCCTGGTCCTCCTGGTCCACCAGGACCTTGTGGTCCTCCACCTGGATATCCTCCAGGTCCACCTGGTTTACCGCTAGGATAGCCACCAGGCCTTCCTGGTCCTCCCGGCCCTCCGGGTCCACCACCGGGATAACCTCCTGGACCTCCTGGTCCTCCTGGCCCACCAGGACCTTGTGGTCCTCCACCTGGATATCCTCCAGGTCCACCTGGTTTACCGCTAGGATAGCCACCAGATCCTCCTGGTCCTCCCGGCCCTCCGGGTCCACCACCGGGATAACCTCCTGGTCCTCCTGGTCCACCGGGACCTTGTGGTCCTCCACCTGGATATCCTCCAGGTCCACCTGGTTTACCGCTAGGATAGCCACCAGACCCTCCAGGTCCTCCCGGCCCTCCGGGTCCACCACCGGGATAACCTCCTGGTCCACCTGGTCCACCGGGACCTTGTGGTCCTCCACCTGGATATCCTCCAGGTCCACCTGGTTTACCGCTAGGATAGCCACCAGACCCTCCTGGTCCTCCCGGCCCTCCGGGTCCACCACCGGGATAACCTCCTGATCCTCCTGGCCCACCAGGACCTTGTGGTCCTCCACCTGGATATCCTCCAGGTCCACCTGGTTTACCGCTAGGATAGCCACCAGACCCTCCTGGTCCTCCCGGCCCTCCGGGTCCACCTCCGGGATAACCTCCTGGTCCACCTGGTCCACCGGGACCTTGTGGTCCTCCACCTGGATATCCTCCAGGTCCACCTGGTTTACCACTAGGATAGCCACCAGACCCTCCTGGTCCTCCCGGCCCTCCGGGTCCACCACCGGGATAACCTCCTGGTCCTCCTGGCCCACCAGGACCTTGTGGTCCTCCACCTGGATATCCTCCAGGTCCACCTGGTTTACCGCTAGGATAGCCACCAGACCCTCCTGGTCCTCCCGGCCCTCCGGGTCCACCACCGGGATAACCTCCTGGACTTCCTGGTCCTCCTGGACCACCTGGCCTGCCACTAGGATATCCTCCAGGCCCACCTGATCCTCCTGGTCCTCCACTGGGATAGCCTCCTGGACCTCCTGACCCTCCAGGTCCACCTGGTCTGCCGCTGGGATAGCCTCCTGAACCTCCTGGCCCTCCTGGTCCTCCAGCTCCACCCCCAGGATAACCACCTGGCCCACCAGGTCCACCTGGTCTGCCACTAGGATATCCTCCAGGTCCTCCTGACCCTCCTGGTCCTCCGGATCCGCCGCCAGGATATCCTCCTGGTCCGCCCTGCTCACCTGGTTTTCCGCTAGGATAGCCGCCTGATCCTCCGGGTTCACCGGGTCCTCCAGGACCACCGGGCGACGGATAGCCTCCCGGATAACCTGGATCCGATGGACCAGGAGCACCGGGTGGTCCAGATGGATAACCACCAGGAGCACCAGGATAACCTGGACTTCCTGGCTTACCACCTTGGTCGCCACCTGGCCCACCTGGTGTTAGCGGATTGTTAGGCCTAGGATAACTGTAACCGTGTTCTGCCTGGAATTCGAATAATTACTCATTCTAATATTTTTACAATAGATAAGTCCTTAAGAGGGATTTTGTCGTAGAAATGACAAATATTTTTCCTATTGTTAGTTTGACATTTAAAAGAAAATTGCTATAGCCCGATGAATCATTAAGACTCTACCACTTTGATTTTCCGACACTACCCACAAGCAACGTGAATCACTTAACCACTTTAGAATATTACGTACGTTGACATTAGACACTTATATTCCTTTCCGACTTATACATTACGATCTCATCGCAAGTATAGTCAGGGGAGTTACACGCGGTAGTTTCTGTATTCTATACTTGGTGTAATTCATCGAGATTACGTCATCGTAAAAAAAGGAAAACCGTTCGAACCGTTGACGACTTTGTGTGACTAGATTATGCAATTGCTAATAAGAATTTCACGCTGGAAGATTAATTTTCATTAGGGTTACACGCTTGTCAAAAAGTAATAACAACTTCATTTAGCAAATGTATTTATAACGATATATTAAAACGATCGAATACTTACCGTGCAAGCGTGAAAGATAGCTAGCGAGGCTGGAACATGTAAACACAGGTATCATTACTACGACGTAAACACATATTACATATACATACACATGAGTGACTCGATTTATTGCTAACAAATTAAATAAATCATTGTTATGCGCATGAAAAAAAAAAAAAAGAAAAAATTATTAATTTATTTCTTTGCCTTATATTAACAAATAATTCGTTACATCCTTTATACGTAAATATACATATCTATGTGTACGTATATGTATGATAAAAAATAAATCAAGGACTTCACGAATAATAATCAATTTCATTAATATATCAACACCTCTCTTTCTCTCTCTCTCTCTCTCTCTCTCTCTCTCTCTCTCTCTCTTTCTCTTTCTCTTTTTTAAGGATTATTTTGATAAACTTTTCTTCTTGTTCGAGCAAAGCAATAATTTGAGTGCTTAAAAGACAAACGTTAAACAAAACTCATTGCGAAAACACGCGATGAAGAGACTCGGTAAAACTTACGCGTACTCTGAGCCACGCGTACATATTACATTGATTGAATGTAAAGAAAAATGTGTAAGTGTTTCTTCGTCCCTTTCCCATCCTTTGTTTTGTTGATCGTCTCTACTACCAGCGCACAACACACGACCATCTTTCGTCCTTTTCTTTATAACTTATAAAATTCCCTCTCTCTTTCTTTCTCTTTCTCTGGCTATCTGCCTGCCTGTCTGTCTGTCTGTCTTTTTCTTTATATTTTAAGTTGAGCGAATGCATGAGAAAGCACGGATTCCTTGTCACGTCTTAACCTCTTTCTCTCTCTCTCTCTCTTTCTCTTTCTTCTTTCTGTCGGTGATAGTCGACAATGCTTCTTAATTAATTAGGCGGGAAGTTATGTCAGAGAGATATTTCAGGTCATTTCTCTCATGTGAGATTCGCACGCAAACCACCGTCACCACAACGAATTGCGTACGCTTTTATTACGCGACAATGATGAAGAAAAATAAGAAAAGAAAAGAAGAAATGGGAGGAGACAAAGAAGAAGAAGAAGAAGAAGCAGTAGAAGAAGAAGAAATAAAAGAAGAAGTAAAAGGAATAGAAAAAAAAAAGTAGAAGAAGAAGAAGAAGAAGAGAAGCTACTAATATTCGTTTGGTCACGCATCATTACACTGGCCGACACTTTGAAGTTTTAATAAATGTTTTAATAAATGAGATGAGACAATTTCAGATAATCTCTGTCACGATCGGTAGAAGGAAATATACGAACGAACGGATCATCTCAATTATCTCAAATCGATGTTATATATCTTTAGAGAATTGATTCTTCATCATTTATCATTTCTTGAAGAAAATGATTTATTCAGTTGTTCGTTCCTACGATCGATCGTTAACAAGTTAATCGTTTACAGTTCATTTAGATAAAATAAGAAGAAGAAGAAGAAGAAGAAGAAGAAGAAATGGAAAAACTGATCTCGAAACGAGTAAACACGAAGCAACAAATAAAAAATGTTAAACGAAGAACCGTTCGGTAAGCCCCTTCGTGTTTTTCTTGGTCAACGTTTTAAAAGAGAGTCAATCCTTTAACGGGACGAGGAACAATGGACGACGGAGATCGAGAAGCAGTCGAGCTTCGCGTGATCTAAGAAGATCATCTGAAAGCGATACGCCGAGGAAGTCTCGCTTGTGTTTTACGTTCGAGAGAATCTTCGAACGATTCGTCGTTACACTTGCATTGCGCGACTAGGTTCCGAGCAATGGCGTAATCGAACGATTATGAAAAAGAAAGAAAGAAATAAATAAAGAAAGAAAGAAAGAGTTAACACTCATTGTGATATAACTTTCTCCGAATTAATAAATTCTTCATTTGATTTAGAAGAAAATGAAATTTTTTTTGTTTTTTCTTTTCTTTTCTTTTTTTTTTTTTTTTTTTTTTTATTTCTACGACCGTATCTCTTATGTCGAAACCTATCTCGTGTTAACTAATTTAAACAAAGTCTTTCTAATGACAAGATAATGGATAATCTTTTTTTGTTCGATGCTCGAGAAAAAGAAATTGGGAAAAAAAAGAAAAAAAAGAAAAGAAACGAAAGATATCTAAATCATTTGTAACGTAAAAAGAGATCGAAATTTTTTCTTTTTTCTTTTTTTCTTTTTTTTATATAACTACGCCGTTAAGCTCAATGATCTTTCATCATGAAAAAATATAGTACTCCATTTTCTAACTCTATTTCACGTTCATCAACGTGAAAACGTGCACATTAGTCGGTACACAACATCGTTCAAGGATTACCTTCGATCGTCGTCCTTTTCTTTTTCCTTTTTTTTTTCTTTCTTTCGTTTTAAGAACCGTGAAAAAAAAAGGAAGAAAAAGGAAAAAGGAAAAGAAAAAAGAAGGATGTCTTAAATTGCACCAACAGGCCGCATACACTTGACCTTTATTTTAACTACGGATGATCTTAAGCGTAAAGAATGGCCCCATAAAAATGTAAAAGCCTGCTGCTGGAACAATACCAGCTGTTAGGCACGGGGGCCATCTTATCTTTAATGTATTATAATTAGAGGAAGTTACGAAAAAGTGGACCTTGTTGGAAGATTCGAATGAAATTTCAAATTCTCCACAATTAATTACTCTCTCTTTCTCTCTCTCTCCCTCTCTCTCTCTCTCTCTCTCTTTCTCTTTCTCTTTCTTATCTCTTTTCATCTTTTCAAATCGTCCTTGAACATCTACAGATTCTTTTATATGAAAAACAATTTTATATAAATATATAAGAAAATAATTGATTTATAAAAATGATTCGTCAAGATCTATCCTTAACCAATTTCTCTTCGATCAAAGTGAATCGATTGTAAAATATTATAGAAAAGAAAATAAGATAATTTATCCATGATATATTATCTCCATTCTCTTGAATCATGTATTATATACTTTTTAAGGAATACCTACAACACAAGGATTCTTACGATTGATGTGAATCAAGGACTAAAATGCTACGACATTGTTGAAGAATGTTAATCTGATTGCGATTGAAGTACTAAGCGACGAAGAGATAAAGATGGTAAGTAAAAAAGAAAAAGAAACAGAGAAAAAAAAAAAGAATGATAATAAAAATAATGTGTACATCTCGAAAGACATATGATGTGTGCAATCACTATAGGATTTCTTTGCTGTGAACATCGAAATGATTATCCTAGAAATTTGCGATTATTAGAGATTTTTTGCTGCTTTCCACTCGACGTGGAACGTAACCTTCGAAATATAGACGACTTCCATGTAGAAAGAAAGAAAATTTATTGTAAAAGAAAGTATGAAATAATTTCCATTTGTCTGTCGTGTGATTTTTTTATCGATATAAAAAAAAAAAAATACATATATATATATATAAATAATTTCATAATTACCTATCAATAACAATCGCAGCCTCATGATTGGTGACGCTGCTGTCTTTAATTGTTAACCTGGAAAAGAAAAGAAGAAAAAAAAAAAAAAACAAAACAAAAACCTTCGTTAGTTCCTTCTTCTTCGTTCCACTTCCACGAACGGAGAATTCTATTAAAAAAAATTCTCGACTTATCGGAAAAGAAGAATTGATGGAAATAAGAAAATGCAAAAAAGAGGATTGCATTTGTTCAGATCACTTTTTCTTTTTTTTTCTAAACAAATCGTAGGAAATTGATAAGGTAGTAGAGGAAAAAAGAAAAGGAAAAAAAGAAAAAAAAAGAAAAAGAAAAGTGCATCACTTTATAATCAACGAAATCTCGTAGAGAACCTTGACGTTTCACTGAAGTTATTTCCGTTCACATCGGCACTTGAAATGAGACGGATTTGTTGATGTCAATGTCGTTACGAAATAAGGAGAACAAAAATTAAGGAACTCGACTAATGAAAAAAATCCGATGTATATATATATATATATATATATATATATGTATACATATGTACACAAATTTATTAATATACGTTCAGCATGAATTGATCTGAATCATGATATTGATCTGAAACTTTTAAGAACACGCACTACGCGATTGGTTTTTGATCGATGAAGAAAAAAGATAAGAAGATAAAGAAGATGAAAGAAGAAAAAGGAAAAGAAAGAAAGAAAGAGAAAAAAAATAAATAAAATGAAACAAAAAGAAAAAGGAAGAGTGAAAGAAGTAGAGTGGCTATTAGAAACTCGCGAGTATATGAAAAAGCAAAATGGATGAGGAAGGTGAAGACTCACCTAACCGATCCGTCGAGTAAAAGACACCGGGATGTTAAGTCACTAGGAATGACTGATGGTGGAGGTGTCGGAGCGATCATATATACTCTTACCGAACGCAACCCCCAACCAGGTAACCGAGCAAACTCCCCCACCAACTTATTATCCAGGGATGCTTCACTCATCCTTCGTCGATTCGTACTATTCATGTTCGGTTTACCTCCTTCTTCTTCTTCTTCAACTTGTCCTCCTTCTTTCCTTCTTTCTCCACTAACCAGAGTTGAATCCCTCTTCTGTTTTTTTTAGAAACGCTTGGCCAACGAGGCTATAGGGACGCGATCTTGTTGGTGATGGAGGTGGGGGCGGTTGTTACAGTGGAAGGTAGTGGTAGTACTAGTAGTGGTGGTGATGCTGGTGGTGGTGGTGATGGTGGTGGTGGTGATGGTGATACCTGTGTTATCCGTAGAAAAGGAACGACAAGGAACGACCTCACGACGACAACTACGACGTAAGTGACCCACCGACGGTTGCCCCAAAGCAAAGCAAAAGCCTTCTCTGTAGGTACTTGAACCAAGCACAACATATCTATGTATGTATCTTCTACTACTCTACTACTACTATTACTATTACTACTACTACTACTACTACTACTACTACTACTACTACCTACTCTACTACTACCTATCTTTAACCATCTACCTCCCGCCACTAACCAGGGATCTAGCGGAGATGAGCAGCCTCGTGGGAGGCTGCGGGGTTAGTGAAAGTGAAATACTGCAATTGGAGTAACGTCTCATCCGATGCCTCCTCATCCTCCTGGTATTCCGTGTTCTTCCATCACGACGCGCGGATCGTTCCCGGCTTGGTGCTCGCGATCATTTCGACGGATATTTTTTTATCTACGTTATATTTACGATATTCCATTCGATTCGGCTAATCATTCTTCTTTTCTTTTTTTTGTTTCTTTCTTTTTTCCCCTTTTTATGTCTCATCCCAAATGACTTTTCATTGCCTCTTTTCGTTCCCTTTTTTCTCTTTTTCATTATCTTGCCTTTTGTCCTTTTGACTTTTACCTTTTTATCCCTTACGTCATCGTGATCACATTTCGCGCTGAAACACTACACTTTTCGAGATTCATGAGAGAAATTTCGGGAAATGGAATTAATTTTTTTATTTCTAATCAAATAATTTTTTCTATCTCCAATTGCAAGATTTCTTTTTGTGTGCTCTTTTTTTGGGATCTTTTTTGAGACTATCACTTTTTCTTTTTTTTTTTTTTTCATTTCACGAATTTAGTGTTCTTTTACTATTGTTACGTTATACTTCTCAAATTTTTCTATAAGCAGAACGATCTCTCTTTTTTCGATTTAACAAACGATTTCTTTTTAAGTTTCTCTTTCTTTTTTCTTTTTCTTTTTTTTCTTAAAATTCTTCTGCAAGTACCTTCTTGAATTTTTTTCACTTTTCGTACGTACATACAATTCTAGTTTATCCCCAGTTAATTTTATTTCAAGAAATTCGTTTGACTCGTGTTAGATAATATTGTAGTCGAAAAAAAAAAGAAATAAAAAAGAATATCAAAATATCCAATTTGTTTCACAATTGTAAGACGAGATACGCGAATCTAATTTGTAAAATTGTAATATTCTAATCTGTATGTTTATTTCTTTTGTAGATACAATTAAATATTTTATATCATATTTGAAATAATTTACATACATAGAATTAATATACGATGTCGATTATAGTTATAATAATTTATCTAAATGAAATAACGAACAAAATTGTACATGATCGAACAAAATCATGGAATGCGAGTACTCCGATCGCGAACGATCTCTCGATGACCCAATCGATGATCCCGGAACTCTCGTGCATGGAATAAAAACCGGATACGCGCGTTCCTTTTAGCATTAGACGCAAAGAATATCCTTAAGATAATATTACGTTATCCTATGTTTATAAACAATGGAGATCTAATCGAAAGCACCATCGAACGACCTGCGAATCACGTGCCCGAGTCACGGTTATACGACGATTTATCTATCTATAAATATTTACTTATGTATATACGTATGTTTCTACATATGTACATACATGCTACGGATTTACACGAAGTAATTATTCTTTCGGTTTCGCTACCAGAATGGATGTTCGCTCAAAACTTTAACATTCAAATGATTTTTCTCATAAATCGCATAATCGACGTATCCTTAATACTGTTCGTCTATAGATTAAATTTTAATTTTATATATATATATATTTTTTTTTTTCATTTTATTAAATTTATATTTTTTCTAATCTTTTAGAAATGTGTTATAAAAAAAAGAAAAAAGAAAGTACAACAATATTAAGTTTTATATGAAATATATAAATAATAGGTAGACTGAAAAAGTTCTTTAAGCGATTTTAAAAATCAATTAACTCCTTTTCGGGACTTTTTAAGCTTGTAATTAAAACCTCGTAATTTTACAATCTGAAAAAGAAAAAATTGATCCAAAGAATTTCGAAAAAAATCAATTTTACATTCACTTAGAAACTTTTGCTTCATCTCCCTGTATATATATATATTTTTTTTTATTATTATTATTTTTTGTTTTTTTCTTTTTTTTTTTTTTAACGCAAGTAAGATTCCAAATTTTGAATTAAATTTTGATGAATTACTTTGATAATAATAATTCGATTAAAAATACATTTGCACTTTACACATACGCAACAAATGTATTTATAGATGAAATATTTTTCTGGTAGATTTTATGAAATGCGCATAACACATATAAGGAATTAATTAAAATAATTATATTTTTCACTAACACGTGGTATTTTGAATAATCAACATTCCACTAAATTTTATACATAATCATCGACATTCCTCTTCGATCTATCTCTCTATTCCTCTACTACTCCTCGATCTATCTAGGGATTCGTTTCAACGAATTAACCGATGGAAATGGAGAAAATAATCGAATCGTTGAAAATTGTTACGTGACATAAAATGGCACATTGAGAGATAGAAAGAGAGAGAGAGAGAGAGAGAGAGAGAGAGAGAGAGAGAGATGAAAAATACATAACAGAATCATTGTCAATAACGAAGTTTTCCCAATCGATCGTAACAAGGAAAAAAAGAAAGGAAAAAAAAAGATAAAGAAAAAAAATAAATAAATAAAAATATGCAACGCGAGCTAATCGTTCGTTTTGATATAATCGTCTCAATTGAAACATACAATAATCAAATCAGAATTTGTTTATTCTTGTAGGATATATGCATAGAAGCGCGCACGATCAAGAATTAGACGTTCAATGTGTGGGCGTTGTTGAGGTCAAAAGAAAAGCGAACGGCAAGGATTCTAATTCTTTCTTTAGGAAAAACGAGGCCCTACGGCAAAGTCGATTTAAGTTATTAGATTCCAAGAGAAGAAAGGCAAGAGATCTCGCCCGAAGCTATTTCTTCTAATGAAAAAAACCGAAGGGGATTCTTAAATAGGATGATGATGAATCGTTTTAAAGCATGCCAAGAGAAGAAGCCAGCAAATAGATTTTTCTTTAAAGAAAAGAAAAGAACGAAGAAGAAAAAAAAAAGAAAAAGAAAAAGAAAAGAGAAAAGGAAAAAAATGAAAAAAAAAAAAAAAAAAAAAAAAAAGAAAAAAAAAATATCAAAGAATCCTCTTCATTCGTCTTTAACCGACGTTCTAGCAATAGAGGCGACCGCTTGAAAAATTCTTAATTTTCTCTTTATCTCTCTTTCTCTTTTATATATCTATCTGTCTGCCTGTTTGCATCTTAATTACTCGGGAGTCTGATGCAAAGATCTCGTAAATTAATCGACGATCGTTAGAAGCGACCACGACTGCGAAATATCCTAATCGTCTATGGAGAACGCCTACGTGTAAGGTGTCATCAAAGAGTATAATTTTATATAAACATAATAAAAATGATAATATAACAAACGGAATAATATAGATCGATAATTTTCTAATAATTTCAAGCATAAATTAAGAGTTCGTTTAAAATTATCGAAAGAATGTATATATATATACATTCTTTTTTTCATATAATATATATATAAAAAAATGTACGTATGTATCAACATATATATATATATAATAATCGTTTTAACGTATATATTTCTATGTTTCAGGTGAAATATGGAACAAAATATATTATGAGACTTTTCTATCGCTAATCAAAGAAAGATAAACAGCGGCTATCCTCTTTGAATTATTTATAAGAAACTCAAGACATACTAGTTCCACTCGGTGAACTCGTATGATTATCAAAATTGCTATGGAAAATGATATAACGTCTGACATATTTTGTGTAAGAGAAGGATAAAAAAAAGGTAAAAAAATAAATAAATAAATAAATAAATAAAAGAAGAAAAAGGAGAAGAAGGAGAAGAGAAAAAGAGAGAGAGAGAGAGAGAGAGAGAGAGAGGGAGAGAGGAACAGAGAAGTAGAGGGAGAGAAAGAAAAAACGTCAGAGAGAAGAGTCAAGCAACATTACGGTTACTCAAAGATTCCTTTCACTTATGGAGAACAGAAAGAGAGAAAGAGAAAAAGAAAGAAAGAGATAATAAAAAAAGAGAGAAAAAGAAAAAAAGAGAGAGAGAGAGAAAAAGAGAGAGAGAGAGAGAGAGAGAGAGAGAGAGAAGACATTGCTACTGGAGTAAGGCCAAATATCCTAAAAAGGCCTTGTTATTTCATTACAGTGGCTTTTAACGGCGCGATATACCTTAAGAACTATGTCTGAACGCATTGTGAATGGCACTAAGACTCCCCGTGGTTGACCTTGGCACTAGATTTGTCAGAAAGTTAACTCTGATTCTCTCTGATGCGTGTCGCGCTTGATCCCGATAAAAACGGGAACAAGTAAAGTACATATACATACAAGTACATACTTATATACGTATAAATATAAGTGTATCAATGTATAGATGTATCAATGCCTTTAGAAAGAGAAGATGCACCTATGTTTTGTGATCCGTTGTTCTCGTCGTCGTCATCGTCGTCGTCGTCTTTGCCGTTGTCTTTGTCGTCATCGTCATAGGTGAACGTGGGAAAGGAAGATCTTACACACACGATAAGAAGAAACGATATGGCGAAGAAGGATATAAATCTTTCAAATCAAATTTTATCTCTTTATCCGACTTTTGCTTTGTTTTTTCTTTTTCTTTTCTTTTCTTTTCTTTTTTCTTTATTTTTTATTTACATAATATTCACTTTTTCTTTCTTTTTCTTCTTTTGTTTCATATCAATCTCCAAAAGACAAATATTCATATTTATTTTATTTATTTTTTACATCTTGTTTTCCTTTTTACTTTTTAACAAGCAAATTTATTAATACTCAATCTCACCGCGACGTTTATTTAATTAGTGTCAAAATGAATTTAATCCTTTTGTTGGCTCGCTATCGATCGCTGAATTAATTATTCTGAAAAGAAAAGAAATTCTTTTTCCTTTTTTTTTCTTGATTCCTTTTTTATCCTTTGTTCTTCTTTTTTTTCTCTCGTTTTTCATTTCATTCATTTTTCTTTAACACAAATATATCGGCGGTACATTCTTGACGAATGTACGAACATGAATTTCCTTATGCTTATCATATTTTTTTTACATTGCAGACAAATATTAGTACGTTCTGCATTCTTCATTAGATTCGAATGAAACTTTAATTCGCGCTTTGTTTTTCATTTTATTTTTTAATACAAGCAAGAATCGACTGTCACGTTCGTCAATCTCGAATGAAATTTTATACGATATAGAAACATCTTAGCCTTCTCTGTTCACCTTTAATGATTATTTCTATAAACCGCTAGAAAGAACGTGAGCGATAGCAAAACCATGAAGTAGTTTCACCGTTGAAAGTTTTGTCAGGTTGGTGTACAATGTGCAATGCAATTCGGCTCTTCCCACGTTCTTCCTAATACTTCTTGCGCGATCGCGTAATCCTCTGCATAATTCTTCCTCGTAATTATTTCCTCCTCTTTAACCCTCTCCTCTATACATAATATATTCTACACACGCCCATGGTAGTGGGGCCACATTTACGACCGAACGCTAATAAAGGATCGGGCTTTATGCCAATCTTTTAACTTTCAGTTACATTCGAAGATAACGTAATCGATCGTCTATTAAAAAGTAGTAAGAAAAAAAAAAAAAAAAAAATAAAGGAAAAAAAAGATCGATACGTATCGATAAGCATCGATATTTTAAACTATATGATACTTATATATAGAATATATATTTAATCTTCTATTTGATCGAAGAAAAAGCATTTAATTTTATCTAATACTTTTATTTTTGTGAAAATAATTTTCTATCAATGAGAGAGAGAGAGAGAGAAAGAGAGAGTGAGAGAGAGATAAAACAAAAAAGTCAAATTTCAATAGTTTAATTCTACTTTTCATATTAAACACGATATCGATTTAACATTCTATTAACGAGAATTCCAATTGGAAACTCCACTGATTAGTGGATCATCATCTCGTAAAATTGAATTTCAACTTCGAGGAAAGATTTCTTCTTTTTTTTCTCCTTTTCTTGAAACAATTAAATGACGATATTAGAGAAAATCAACTTATCGAGACCCATTCCTTCTTATCAGTCTGCTACTTTCCATTAAGAAATTTCCAGTTCCTTCACTTTGGAAAAGTCAATTTGTATTTTCCATGAGGAAAAGTTTTCTCTCCATCTTCTTACTACACTATATACAAAAGTTAAATATCTGCAGAGACATACTCACTTCATCTAACTTCACAATTTTACTTTGAACAATTATAGTCATATCGTAGTCACACAATTTTCATAGGGACATTATACATAGACATTATTATATTATTTCGAAAGATGCTTCTTTTTTTTCTTTTTCTTTTTTCTTTTTTTCTTCTTTTCTTTTTTCACAAGTCAAGACGTTCTAATAATTCGAAGATAAAATAAAATAAAAATGTTACGTACTCATAATTGCGCAATTATTTTTTTGTTTCTTTTTCTTCTCTTTTGTTTTCTTTTTTCTCGTTAAGGATATATAACAATTTGTCATAAGAAAACGTATCATTTAAAAGTTATGCAATATGAACACGTTAGATGTTTCAACTTGTACATAATATATACTCATCGATATTCTACTTTTACGAGCGATCTTTCCGCATAACTTACATATGGGACTTTTAAAGCCAAAAAAAGAAAAAGGAAAAGAAAAAGAAAGAAAAAAAGAAACAAAGAAAAGAAAAGAAGTAGACATGAAAACGTTTACGTACTCCATACGTACAGGTATATACAAACGTACACGTACACGTTGAGTTTTGTGCCACATCGAAGAAAGTACTTTAGATAATTCTATATTCTTATATGCGGACTCCGGAACGTCTATCTATGGTCATCATCCATTGGAAAAATATTTCGAAAATTGTACTTTACACAGTAAATCATAAAATCGACAGATTTATATGATCAAACAATACATAACTAACATCGTTTATATTTCCTTAAGATTCGTTTAACCAATCTAAAGGAAAAGAAAATTTGTCGTTTTTCCTATCGATAAAAAGATATTGTTTTTTTATCACTTAAATTTATTTCTAAAAGTTCTATCGATCGCTAAACATTTTATCGGCTGTTTCCTAATAAGATTAAAAATCATTATTTTATTTATTTATTTAATAAATTCATTATTTACTTTGACGATATTTTAACGAAGAAAAGATACGATATAATCATAACGACGATTACAACGATTAACATTAAAACCGTCTATCTATTTTTAACACATCTGTTAAATAATCAAAAAAAAATTTGTCGGTTAATAATTTCGATAATAATTATGATTTTGATAATTGTCAAATATAAAAAATCTAAAATCTATCACTTCGATATAGAGTTTGATAGAGTTTTAGTGTCAAATATAATCCCTGTCAATAGCGAAAGTGATAACAAAGAGGAAAAAAAAAAAAAAAGAAATAGACAGATAAATAAAATATATAACTCTGACAGGAAGTTTGGGCGAAAACGAACAAGAGAAAAAGCAAATATTGTATTTTTCTCTACGCATTGTTTTCTTTTTAATTGCTCGTATATATGTACGTTCATGTCGATATCCAAATGGATGAACAAGGAGTCTTGCGATTGGACAATTGGAAGTGGAAGTTCTCACAAATTTTGTAGAAACTACAAGAGAGAGAGAGATAAATAGATAGAGAGAGAGAGAGAGAGAAAGAAAGAGAGGGAGAGAGATTTAACAAAGGAGAATGGAGAGGCCAACCATGCACTTCTGTAGAAGGATCGAATATCGACAGCAGAGCCTTCCTGTACGCTCGCATGATCAATAAACGTTCATTTACTGCTCACTTTGAACAATGCGTTCGAGTGTGTACGGTATTTGCGTGCAATACAATATTAGTTACCCTCGCCACACTAACTTAACAAACATTCTTTATTTAATTAAACAAAGAATATTTTTTCTCGAGAAAACATTTTTTCGCCCTCCTTCGTAACGAAATCATCATTAATTTCGATCGTACGATCTTAAGATACGAATCGTCCAATTGTCATAAAGAATTTGTAAGTTTAAAACAAAAAAGTAACAAGAAAAAAAAAATGAACATAAAGGTAATAAAGGTAACATAAAAGAAAAAAAAAATCGAAAAGAAAGAAGAAAAATAATATCTCTTATATAAGATAAATTTAATATAAATATTTTTATATTTGTATAAAATTTCAATGTTTTTTATATAAAAATTTATTAACATTTTATACAAAATATTTATATAAAATTGGATATATTATAAGGAATAAAATTATTTTTAAATTTATTAAAAATATTTTAAATTCGATCGTACAACGATATCGGATTATTTGATAATGAATTTAAAATTAATATTGACGTTATCATAATCTCGATTAATTAATCATTACGTTAATGTAATAATGTAAGAAATGTACAAATTTCATTCTTCTTGTTTTTCTTTTCTTTTCTTTTCTTTTGCTTTCCTTTCCTTTCTTTCTTTTTCTTTTTGAAATCTCGAAAAACATGAAATTGCACAAGCGAGGAGAGACTCTCATCGGATATAAAAGCAAGAGATGATCTCGCATACGTTCGTAAAGATATATACATACGTACATATGTTGATAGAAGTTTACGTAATCGTTCTGACCGAGCGCGAGGAACAAAGATAATCAATTTGAACGTCACGAAAAAAGCAAAGCATCTCGCACACCTATAGATATACGACATACACACGATTTCCTCATTAGTAAGACTTAAAGGTATATACATTTATATATATATGTATATGTATGTATATGTATGTACGTATGTATGTGTCATACTATACTGTACTGTACCATATTGCTAAGATGAGTCACGCGAAAAGCGCATAACCGCAAAAACGGACTTGGCGTTTATTAATTAACATAACTCCTCTGTTCGTTGCCCCATTTGTTAGAACGTAAGCACGTAAACTCATAACCACGGACTCACGAATAGAAATTAACACGCGAAAGAACCTTGACTTTCGCGATGCATTGTTCGCGAATCAAAACGCATAGATGACAGTTTGAGAAAGGAATAGCTCGTAAAGTGGAGCGATGATTTATCGATTCTTTCGTCAGAACTATCTACAATATCTATTTATGTATGAATCTACTACTATATATAGAACGTACGTCTATATATAATACATTATACATACGTCTATGTATGTACGTATATATATCGATGATGTCGTCTTCTTTCTTGTTCGTTATAACGTAACTGGAACGCGAAACAAAGAATAATATCTCGTGCTCTCTCAATGATGGATTAATCTTCAAAGAAAAATCATTTCTCAGCTTTTATTTCAATTAAAACTAACCAATAATTACTATCAGATAAGACATGTTATTTAAATGATCAATATCTTCTATCTATTATGTGTATATATGTATATATATGTGTGTGTATGTGTATATATATATATATTATTAGAGATTAATATATATATATTATTATAGAAATAATGAATAATAATAATAGAGCCGATGAAAATCATTTTTTCTATCAATTAAAATTATGATTAATATGAATGATTTCATTTGTTAGTTGAATTGATTACTTTTTATATATCATAATAATACTTTAAACTTCTATTCTTGCAAATTCCATATGTCGTTAAATAACAACAATCGTTTAATTAACGAACGCGTGAAATACTTTAATTAGTATGGCTTTGTCAAACTCTGAACAGGCGTTATTACTTGTGAAAGAGTCAATAAACTCGTTTGCGATTGTACCTCATTTATTTCTTCTTGTGTAATCCCTGTAACGTTTTGTAATAGCGTTTAGAAAATTAACATTTAATTATTATTATTATTATTATTATTATTATTATTATTATTATTATTATTATTATTATTATTATTATTATTATTATTATTATTATTATTATTATCATTATTATTATTATTATTATTATTATTATTATATTATTCTTTTTTATTGTTTTCATTATTCATTTCGACGTATAAAAATGATTGCAAAAATCAATTGTCTATAGTTGATCGAAATTAGCTATTATCGAATGATTGTTTAAAGGACCTTTCTAAGATTT
>NC_140816.1:4892500-4972500 GCF_050613455.1 Vespa mandarinia | reverse complement strand
GAAGTAATTGATTTTTAAAGATCACTTAAAAACTCTTCTGGCTCTTCGTCCTGTATAAAATAAAAAGAAAAGAAAAAAAAACAAACGAAGAAGAAAAGAAATTCTTTGCGAAACATATTTACTATTATTTTATTTTATTTTATTTTATTTATTTATACATTTCTTTTAGCATATTATTCATTTCAATTCGGAGCTCATTGTTCGCTGTATCTATACCTTGTTTATGGCACGAAGGATTATATTATAGGTTTGTTAAAGAGCAACGTGTCTCAGCAGGAACTTTGTCCCGCTCTATTCGGCGAATGCTGATGTATCAATGTCAGTCACTTTCCAATTTAACTCACAGCGATGTTATTTCATTTAGAAATACTCAATCGTTTTATCACACCGCATTAATTCTTAACCCCGTTCGAATGTCAGGTCAGGATACTAGTACTCTTTGAATTTTCGACTTGTTCGCATGAATTCATCGAATCCTTGAGATCACGAAGTATCATCAGCCATGTCAACTGTGACGTATACTGACAGACCCTTTCTTTCTTTTTTCTCTTTCATTTTTTCTTTCTTTCTTTCTTTCTTTCTTTCTTTCTTTCTTTCATTTTTTCTTTCATTCTTTATTTTCTGTCAGTCTGTTCATCCAAGAAATCATCGAGCCTATGCACGAATGCAACTTCCAACTTAGGAAACACGTCGTCTTCGTTGTAATATTCTATTATACAATGACAAAGCGGCGACGTCAAAGGTCAGGAAGATGAATAAATTCAATGGGGAAACAAAAAGAAAACGTAATCCTTACGTTATTTCGACACTTTTTCCATTTCGGTGAGAGACGGTAGTGTACGTCAATATTTTTCACAAAAATCATTTTTTCTTCTCTCTCTGCCCCCTACATCTCACCCTCCCTCTCTCTCTCTCTTTCTCTCTCTTTCTCTCTCTCTCTCTCTCTCTCTCTCTCGAATTAAATAACTTTTTAAATATCTCGTTTTCAAGAAAAACGATATTAAAATGTCTTTTTCATCTAAAATACGCAGATATATATGTCTGGCTACTTAAATGAATTTCATTGACTATTTTCTAGAATCTTTAAAAAAGAAAAATAAATAAAAAAAAGGAAAAAAAAAGAAAAACAATTACGTCTATCAAAACAAATAAAATAATAGAAATGAATCGTCGTAATTATTTATATTATTCGAACACGTTGTATTCTTCGTTACAGTTATAAAATTTTTCAAGAAATTCTACAGAGAGAAATCTAAGAAATTACATTTTCAAGAAACAAAAAAAACCTAATTACTCTGCGAAAATAAGTGATAGGAGAGTAAAAGAATCGATTGGTCTGATTTTTCCTCGATCGAGATCACCATTGGAGAAGAAAAGAAAGAAATCTGTAGATAAATAATGAACCAACGACAAAGATGACAATGAAAGATCTACAAAAGGTATATTAAAAGAAGAAAATAATTCGTTGTGTTTCAAAGGCAACAGAGAAGACACCATAAAGAATGCAACTAATTACCTATCAGCCACACAGGAACATTGATTAACGAGAACGTGAACTAACGAAACGAGGACGTACTGAAAATCATCTAATAAACGACAACTACAACAATCTAGATGATTAAAAAGATTAAAAAGATTTTTAAAAATGATAAAACTCTTTCTCTCTTACTCTCTCTCTCTCTCTCTTTTCTCTCTCTCTCTCTCTCTCTCTCTTTCTCTCTCTCTCTCTCTCTCTCTCTCTCTCTCTCTCTCTCTCTCTCTCTCTTTCTTTCACTGTCGCTCTCGACGAATAAATCTCCATATCTTTATATTTTCTCACCGATCATATTAATATAGATATTAATATATTCTATATAAACGGTCTATTATCAATAATAATCGAATTTATCGATTTGCTATTGTAATAAGAGATATAATACAAAGATAATATTGTGATTATAGTAATATATCGTTAAATACAGGGTGGACCGAAATAACTTTAAAAGTCAATTAAATCATCCTCGATACATTTCAGATAATTTTGTATAATTTGAAAACGAAAATAATAAATTGACTTAAACAATCTCTCTCTTTCTCTCTTTCTCTCTCTCTCTCTCTCTCTCTCTCTCTCTCTCTCGCTCTCTCTTTCTATCGACTGTGGACCAATATTTATTATTAATAAACAGATTTCGAAAATCATTCAAACACTTTTGGCCCACCTAATGACCCTGTATTAATTAAACTAACAAAAATATATTTAATATCCTATATTAATGTTGATCGCATGGATTTGCATCATTTTATCTCTAATCAGGTTGAAAACCCTTCAATCATTACAAGAGATATCGATTTCCATAATAATTATGATATCGGGAGTTTCGATATTGATTTTGGTCGAAAGCTGTGTTAGTGGATACTATAAACGTTCTCGATGTCGGCTCCTTGTTATACCTAAACTATACTTTTCTATTTAAAGACATTTCCTTGAGATCTTGAAAGCACTCATCTGAAATCAAGGAAGTAGCACTTTTACGAGCTCGCAAAAGGATAATTGACCAAACACGAACATGAGATTTATCAACTAGATTTAATTTTTATCTTCGATTTTATTCCGTCAAGGATGAGAGTGCAAAAGTAAAGAAAAGTATAGAATAAAATAAAAAAAAAAAAAAAAAAAAAAGATATATTTTTTATCGAACCATGGACATCGGTCTAGTTTTATCTCTTTCTCGTTTTACGAACATCCTCTCAATTCTCTTGTCGTCCTTGCGTTGTCATCTTTCTTATACATAGATTCAGTATTTTATATATATATATATATATATATATATATGCGCTTCTGTCTGTGTGTATATTTTTTTCTTTTCAGTCGTTCGCCAACTAATTGCGAAATAATAATGAAATTGCAATTTACGGGCGGTGAACATGAGACGAGGTGCACCGTGAGAATACGAGATGCAGGATGTACCGGGCACTTTCTTGCATTATTCGACCTTCGATCGATCGATCGATCGATCGAACGAACGTTCGGTTGCTCGGTCGGTCGGTCGATCGGTCGATCGGTTGGTCGTTCGTTCGTTCGTTCGTTCGTTCGTTCGTTCGTTCGTTGATCGTGACGATGGAAACATAGTCCACTCGTTGTCGACTGTGGACCGATATTTCAGAAAATCAAAACCGTTCTCTTCATCTTCTTCTTCTTTATTTTCTTCTTCTTCTTCTTCTTCTTCTTATTATTATTATTATTATTTTTATTTTTATTTTTCGATCCTTTTTTTCTTCATTGTCGTCATTCATCGTTAACGCGCGTTTATAAAGACGATCATCATCACCGATTATCTTAGCCGTAGTTGTGATCGTGGTCGCGTTGAAAGATCAAGGAAATAAATATCATTCGAGCCAATGAAATTGAGGAGGAGTCACATCGGAAATGTCAGTCTCGCTCTAAGTACAATAACCTTAACACACAGATGTGTATTAATAATAATAATAATAATAATAATAATAATAATAATGCCGATCATTGTTACAAATAGTTTTTCATTTTTTAACTAAAATCTTCCTTTGTTTCTATCTCTTTCTTTCATCTACGAAGGTAGAAACGCCCCCAGAAAAAAAATTCTTTTTTTGTTTTTTAAAACATAAATTTCGTTCTTACAGTAAAATGCATTTTAAAGTGAAAGAAAAAAAAAAGCCGCGAATTATTTTGCCCTGGTATTACATATACAAAAACATATAACAGATTTAATATCTTATATATGCAAATATATAGACGTTATCTATATATTAAGTATCTCTTTTTTATTTTTCATAAATAAACCTAACAATCATTCATCGTATTTGTCAGTCCATTTATCTAATAATTTTTAAAATCTTCAAATAATTATTTATTATGATTGCAATTATACAAAGAGAAAAGAAATTTCACTTGGAATAATCTTCTTGTTGAATGATCATCAATGAGTTCAAATCACCTTTGAAAATCATCGATTGAACATTTCGAAATTCAGATAAAAAACCGACCCATCCATCGTTCGTACGTCTAAATATTTTTCTTCCTTTTTTTTTATCCTTCTTTCTTTCTTTTTTTTTATCCTCCTTTTTTTTCTTTCATCCACTTAGAATTACGATTAGTATCGTAACACGTCAGTCGACATTATTGCTCAACGAAAATCCGTTCTCGATGATTTAGGAACGAATCGCTAAGATTCGATCGCTTGGACTCAAGCTCCGGCTAATGGGCATTTATTCAATCGATCAATTATACTTAGTCGTTACGTTCAACATCGCAACTTCTTCGTCGTGCACATCCCCTGGAATTAAATTCTCGTTAGAGAGATCATAGGAGATGTGTCAGAGGTGAAATAAATGTATGTGTATATATACCTATGAATATACACCTAAAATAAATATGTACGTATATATATATATATATATATATATATATATATATATATATATATGTATGTATGTATATATATATGCATGTATACATATATGTATATATGTAAAATAAAAAGGACGAAGTAAACGTTCGTTGAGAGTCAAACGAGTTATATTATTTTTTGACGTTCATGGAAAGATCAAAACGATTTATACACTAGATCATTAATTATCCTCCCCTATAAAGATCGACTAGATCTATCATGGTCATTCGATACCACACGTTCTCTCCTCTGTCTCTCTCTCTATCTATCTATCTATCTATCTATTTATCTATCTATCTATCTTTCTCTGTCTTTCTATCTTAACATTGCTCCAATTATGGAAACCCTTATTATCGATCAGACGAAAGGGTGTCATTGCCAATCGTCACTCATCGAATGATTCTCTCGAATGTGGACCAATGATTCTCTTATTTTCTATAGAAATGAAAATTAAAATAAATCTTGAATTAATTTAATTTTATATATCATATAAATAACACAATAAATATTCTATCGAAATTAAATATTTCCCGATAATTGAATTCATTTATTGTCAGTTATTTATGTATGATCATTTGTGTCAGTAATTTGAAAAAAATAGGTAACCTAAGTGAAAAATCTGTTTCTAAATTTTTCGATAAAAAAAAAAAAAAAAAAAAGAAAAAAGAAAAATAAACAAACGAAAAAAAACAAACAAAAATAAAAGAAAAAAGAAATTGTTCTAAATACAAAAAGAAAAAGTTAATCAAATTGAATCAATATATAGTATATTTGTAATAATGTGAAGTTAATGAAAAGGAAAAAAGAAAATTCCGTTTAATCAGATTAGTATACCATAATTATTTCCTTTTTTAAAGACTCGCAAAAACTCCTATAAATAATACGAATAATATCGAGTAAGTATTGAGAAAAAAAAAAGTTGGAATTTTTTCAAAGGAATACATCAATGATCTCAAGCGCACAACGATCGAGAACTCGTTGGTGAATGCTCGCAAGAGCCTTTAGTTCGTATAACACTATCTAAACGCTGTCATCTAAATCGGTAGCCGTTTATAAGGCACAATCTATCGACTTCTGAGAGTGATTCACCCAATGGTATGCGAGTCGATCGATTGAACGATTCATCGATCGTCGATCAATCGTCGACGTGTGTTTTACTCCGTTAAACTTTCACGCCTTATGATCAATGTCTAAGTTTATCGTTTACCTTCTCTCTCTCTCTCTCCCTCTCTCTCTTCCTCTCTCTTTCTCTCACTTTAAAAACACCTACACACTTTATACTGATGATTGCCGATTTCCAAAAATAGATAAACGCGTAAATGTAACTATGTAATTGGAGATAAGGATCGTGCAAGATCAACGATATGCAAACTCGATCAAATTGGGTTAATGTTATAGTCATGATCTTACTGATAGATTTTATTCTCTTTTTTTTTTCTTTTGTTCTTTTTCTAAACATTGTTCATTTTCTCTATTTAAAGTACGGATATATTATATTAATTAAAGCGAATCATTTAACTTGTTAAAACAATTTGATTAATTTCTTTATACTTTTTTAATATTCCAAAAGAAAAAAAAAAAAAAAAAGAATTCATTTCATCAAAAATACTTATAAAATTAGATCTGTTTGCGATTAAATGAAAAGACAAAAAAGAAAAAAGAAAAGAAAAATAACGATTCCAAGAACGAAAGAATAAAAAATAACGCAAATGTACGTTCGTACGGAGCTTTATTGTCTATATATTATTTAACATACATGTGGATGGATGTATGAAACAAATCTCACGCATTACGTTATACATTCTTGACGCAAAACAACTAATTAGAAGACAAAGAAAAATCATAGCAACGTTGCTAACGTGATGACTAAAGGAAAAGATAAAGAAGAAATATTAACAAAAGCTACATCCTTAAGGAATGTTATCTAGTTTTTTGTTTTGTTTTTTTCTCTTCCTTTTTTTGCTTTCTTTTTCTTTCTTTTTTTTTTTTTAATTGTTCTTTCAAACAATAAAACACATCCTTTCTTTACTTCTCTCTCAATTAAGACGTTTCTCTCTCTCTCTCTCTCTCTCCCAATTTTTTTCTTTACTCTTTCCTCTTTCGATTCCTTTACGCTCCCAACGCTTTTAAGGGGGAAAAAAAAAGAAAGAAAGAAAAAGGGCATTGATGGTGGAACGATCTAGATTACAAAGAGAACGAGTAAATAACGAGCTTTACTTAATTTTCTCTCTCTATCTATCTATCTATCTATCTATCTATCTATCTATCTATCTATCTATCTATCTACTTACCTATCTATCTATCTATCTATCTCTTTTTTGTACTACATTCACATTCTCTTTTTTTTTTATTTTTCATTATTTCCAAGCAAAAATACGAGAAAATAAATGTGTGTGTGTGTGTGTGTGTGTATGTATGAAACGATGAAAACGTGAGACGAAAGATAGTCCTACATAAACGGTAGAGCACGTGCGAGCACTCAACTCTCCTCGATGATGCGAAAATGATACGAGAGGAAAGAGAAGTGAGATGATGATAGAATAAAAGAGAAAAGGAAAGAAAAGTTCAAAAAAAAAAAAGAAAGAGAGAGAGAGAGAGAAAAGAAATGAAAAAGAAGGAAACAAAAATAGGAATAATAGGTTCGATGACTCATAGAAAAATATGTTTCGATGATGCAAAAAGGTATGCATAGGTGTAGAAGTACATATTCATTTGTAATTGTACAAGGTGAAATAAAACAGGACAATGCTTTGTTATCTACTACACTCTCATATCCTTTATTCAGGATTACGCGAAAGTGAACTCAAATGAAAATCCACGAAATGAAAGATTAAAAAGAGCTTTTACTAATTCTCGAATTCAATAATATTATTATTTTAAGAATATAAAGGGCGAGCAATTCGATTTTTTGCATCGAAGATTAATTTACGTTCTTTCTGTTCTTTTTTTTTTCTTGCTTTTTTTTTATTTTTTTTTTTTTTTTATTTTTTTTAATTTAATTACCCGATCTAATTTGGAAGGAAATTTTTTATTACATCATAAAGACTTTTACGATTTTTCAAGTGAAAATTAATATATATGACTAAATTGATGAAACTTTTTCAAAAATCTTTAATGAAAGATCTCTGATGAAACAATCAAGAAAATTTAAAACAATACTTGATTTTGAATAATGAATTTCACGAAATCTTCTCTCGAATCCTAATGGACAAGTATGAGAAACGTGATATTAGAACATCTTAATATCAATCGAATTAAATGGAAATCGACGAAAAGTTATTTGGCCAATAAGTAAGAACGTATGTATATACGTAAAAGATAGAAAGATAGAAAGAGAGAAAAGAAGAGTCGAGAAGAGAAGAGAAAAGAAGAAAAGAGAAGAGAAGGGAAGAGAGTATATAATTAATCCGATAGGATAAAAGCGCATCGCGACGGTGGCAATTAAATAAAAACAGATTACAATCGTTACGGAGCATCTTCTGATCTGTGCTCGTGCTCGTCTCGATCGTTAAGAAAGCGGCGGAACCGTTAGATTGCCATTAGATTATCGCGATCTTTTCTTACACAGAGTCTTTCAAGATGGCTCGATCGCATGAGGGCGAACTAAGCAAGCAAGCAAGCAAGCAAGCAAGCAAGCAAGCAAGCAAGTAAGCAAGTAAGTAAGTAAGCAAGCAAGCAAGTAAGTAAGTAAGCAAGCAAGCAAGCGAGCAAGCAAGCAAACAAGCAACCAAGTAACCAACCACCACTAGCAATACTATATACCATCATCCGATACACAATTACAACAACTATGTATGTATTTATACACATATGGTATGTATATATGTATATACATAGGTCTCTCATTCGCTGTTGCGTGCATGATTATTCTCTCATAACTATTAGCAGCTGCTATTATTACGGTTGCGCATCCCCTGACTTCTTCTTCTTACGGTGCCTCGTTACGATGACGCAATATTGCGTTTACGCAAACTCGCAGGATGCGTCCATGTCGTTCGTAAAAGAGAAAGAGAGAAAAAGAGAGAGAGAGAGAGAGAGAGAGGGAGAGAGAGAGAGTGAGAGAGAGAGAGAGAGAGAGAGGGAGAGAGTGAGAAAAATTTAACTGTATGTCAGCGTGACCGACACTATCGCTTTCATGGGAATTGCTTTGTCAGCACTATTTGCCTCTCTTTTCCTCTTTCACCGAAAGCTGGAATGTTAGGATACGTGGACTCATTGTTTCTTTCTTTATTTCTCTGTCTCCAATACGAGAGAGAGAGAGAGAGAGAGAGAGAGAGAAAGAGAAACAGCGAATACGAACTTACAAAAATTTCTTTTTAATTTCAGGACCATCCTAAGCAAAACTTCACGACTCTGCCATATGGTGAGATACTTTGGATTAACTTCCGAAAACGAGCATGTTCCCTAACGTTAGAATTTCATGGCAATATATTAAATGATACAAGACGTGTCAAGAATGTGTTAAAGGATCTTTAGAAGTTCTATAAGGATTCGAAATATCGTAAATATTCCGAATAAACCGAAACGATATTATTAACGATATTAAAGATAATTTTAATATCGTTAATAAATTATTTACTTATCGTTTAAATAATAAATTTCGCGTGATATCATGAAATTTTTCATCAAATTACCTATCTAGAATATTTCATTATACATAATTCAATTTGCGTATTAATGTAATTTTAATCGCTTTAAAATATAAATTATATTAATTTGTAAAACATATTAAATACCTTGTTATATTAAATATGCGTTAAAAGATTTGTTTCGAAGTATTAAGAATATCATCGTCGTCGTCGTCGTCGTCGTCGTCGTTCTTGTCGTCACCGTCATCGTCGTCATTGCGAAATATTGAAAAAGATAATAATCGAATCGTTCCGTCACGTAAGGTCGTTTTATCGTCGAACGATAACCCCAATCGCGTCGAAATAGAAAAATCGATATTACACGAGACAAGAGAGAAAGAGAAGATCGTTCTCTCTCGATATAACCATCAAGTTTATTTACCAACGAGGATCGGCTTAACGCGTGTAATTTTCCCTTCGACGACATTTCACCCTCTCATTCGTTCGATAGTTTCGGTTCTTTATTCTTTTGTTGTTGAGAAAACGTGAATTTACGATTGACGAAATTATTTCGCAGTAGCTTTCTCGAAAATCGATTTGCCGCCAAACTGGGCGGCAAAAATTGTCGAACATTTCGTCATTATCGATAATAAGAAATTTGTCGATGAGGACACGTCGATCGATCGATGATGACACAGTCTTCCCGTCGTACCACCATCAATCTATTTACTTGCCAGAAAAATCTCCTTTGAAAAGAACGTACACCCCCATCTCTCCTCTCCCTTGTCCATCTCTCTATCTCTCTCTCTTTCTCTCTCTCTCTCTTTCTCTCTCTCTATCTATCTATCTATCTCTCTATCTCTCTCTCTCTGTATCTCTCTCTCTCTCTCTTTCTTTCTCTCTTTTTCTCTCCCTATCACACACTTTTCGATTACCTCCTTCTACTCTTCGACACTTCCCTCATATTTCCGTCGAAGACGATGCCCTCCAGAAGTAATACGAGAGAAGAAATTGGAAGGCAGAATTATCTTTGGAATTGTTTACCGTTACGTTGTCGTCACCAGGAGCATCCTTGGGGTCGAATAAAATTTTCTGAAATTACCGATCGACGCGATCCGTCGGCATATCAATGTACAAGGTGATTTAAAGGTATCGTAAAAAAATATTGTAAAGATAATATAGTACTCGCAAAGAAAAAAAAAAAAGAAAAAAAAAAAAAAATAGAAAAAAGAAAAAGAAAAGAAAGAAAATATTGATCCAAATAACGCAAGATAATTTGCAATATTTTATTTGTAAAAACTCATTCACTTTCCTCCCGTAAAAAACTATACAACAAATCATCGTCATGTAAAATTTATTTGTCAATATTTATTTTAATCATAATCGCATAGCGATATTGTATAAGATTATTAAATATTGGAAGTCAAAATTATACATTATGATACGTCATAATTCTTATAATATTATCAACTTTTGCATCTAAATTGTTCGATTATATTTGTCGAATATACATTGTACATATAAGTACGTATACGTACGTATGTATGTATACTGTGACACGGAGCGACGATTAGGAACTTTCTTCGTCGATTGCCAAAAGGTTCTACGTAATTTCATCTTCATATACAACTACCATCCACGTTACAAGTACAGTATACTTCAATTGGCTTCTATGTTTCTAAAAACTGATAAGACATTTATATATATATATATATATAATACTTTTTCTAATTAAGTAATATAATTTTCTGAAAAATTAAAAGCAATTGAAGAGAATTAATATTATAATTTCATTTTTTAATTTTCTATTTTTTTTTCTATAAGATTATATTATAATCTCAAAGATATTATATTTATTAAATTACATTTATTATTTTTAATAATGAAAGGACATTGTTCTAAATTCGTTAAAGAGAAAGAGAAAAATAGATAGAAAGAAGGGACGAAATAAAAGAGCGAATAAAGCCGACATTATATATATATATATAATAGTAATTAGAATTTTACGTACGTAAAAGAAAAATATTGTTATACGAAATATATATAACGATTAGAAAAATATGAAAATAATGAAGATTTACAAGAATAATCTGTATTACTTGATATCATTAAATGACGTAAGACAAAATTAATCGTAAATCATTTAATATATAATTTCATCGTGCGAAATAAAATAACGAGATAGGTCTAAAAATATTCTTAATTAAATAAGCGAATAAAGAAATGTCTGTAAGAGATCGGATTGATTGCATAACTCTTGTCTCGGATCCTATCCCGCTGTCTTAATGTTTGGTGCATTATGACATTGGCTCGCGATTTTTCAACGACCTTTTTCGCCCGGTAACGATCACTTTCCTTTCTTGATAATACAAGCTTTTCCTGTACCGAGCGAAATCATTATAATCCGCGTAATTACCTCGACGCGTTCTCGAGAATCCAAGTATGTAGATATAGTATACATTTGTCTAGGTGCATACTGGATGGGTCAAAAGTTCCAAACTTGATTTCAATGTTAATATCTTTAAGTTAATTTAAGAATCGATTAAATCTTTTTCCAAGACCTATCAGATTGACCCTTTCTCTGTAAAATTGTAAAACAAGTTCTTATTCAAGAAATTGTAGTTTCAAATATATGAGATAAAGAGAGAGAGAGAGAGAGAGAGAGAGAGAGAGAGAGGGAGAGAGAGAGAGAAGAAAAAATAAAAAAAAGGAACAAGAAAAAAGAAAAGAAAAGAATTGATCTGTCTAAGAATTAACACAAGAAGAGTTAAAAGAAATGTTAAAGAATTTTTAACAATCACTCGGATTATTTTGATACACCCTGTATATAGATACATATACACTGCTTATATATGCACACTTGAATCAGAGACATACGAGACGAAAGAAAAGATTTTCTTTTCTCGTATAGTGTGGGCGTAAGTGATGCGCATGAAGGAAGGAGCCACGTACTCGTTGGACCATCTGTTACCAACAACGTATATACATAGTCTTCTTCTATCATCTACACGATCGAAACTCAAGAGAGCGTGGACGAACCTGTAACGAAACGAACGCGCTCCCTCCTCCTCACCCTCACTCTCACCCTCACTCACCCCCTCCAAACCCCTCCAGTTCTTAGAGAATACTTCAGATATTACGACAAGGTACTATACTCTCGAACAAAGGATACTGAACGCGTTCTTCGATAAATCGTAAAGATCGCTTTTTTATCGTCGCTCATTCGAAGGACATTCCAGGAAAAACATTGATCACATTGTCTCGTCTTTTTATTTTTTTTTCTCCTTCTTTTTTTCTTTTTTCCTTTTCTCAAGTATTCCCGCGCTAATGAATCGCCGTGAATTTCTATCGGAATACTGACCTTACGCAAGGTATGTATTTACAAACGCTTCTCTATTCACATTGAAATTAATTAATTATAAATATATATAAATTCAAACGCGGAACTCTTTGGAATATCTTAATTATATTATTATTATTATTATAATTATTATTATCATTGTTAAAAGTTAAAATCCATATCAGATATTAATGATAAAGAAATGTTGGAAAACAAATTAGAGTATGTAATATAGAAATATAAAACAATGCGATAATTAAATGGGAAAACTATAAATTCAATATGGCGGTGCAATGATCCAAGTTTTTTCAGAAAGAAAAGAAAAAAGAAAAAAGGAATAGGAAAAAGCAACAAATTTACATTTACTTTCACTAGTACTGTTATACTAGATCACATAGTAGACGTCACGAGAACGTTTGATACACGATGCTTCTACTTCCTTTGCGCCATTGCTTCGAGGCTTCCTTCTTCACGATCGTCTGAAGCCAAACGCTTTTTTCAATCAATTTTATGAGATCGAAACGAGACGCTAGGATTCAAGCTGCATCGCCATTCTGTGCGCGCCCAACTTTATCTTCATCGTTCGAACGAGCTCGGTCACGAGTAATTCGAGTATCGAGTGCCATACAAATTTCCTACCCCTATATATCAACAACAACCGCTTTCTCTCCAAGTTATGGTAAGAGGAAGGAGGGAGAAATAGATAGATAGATTGATAAAAAGAGAGAGAGAGAGAGAGAGAAAGAAAGAGAGAGGGAGGGAGGGAGGGAGAGAGAGAGAAAAAGAGAGAGAGAGAGAGGCCTGTATACCATTTGGAGAAATGATTCTGTTTGGAAGGATCGAGAATCGATTGGATATTGAACAATTCAAGTGGAAATACGTGAAAGATGAAATTTGTTTCTTTTTTTTTTATTTCTTTTTTTCTTTTTATTTTTATCAACGTTTAAAGTGCGCACGTTGGCCTTAAAACGTTGCCAAAGGTAACTCGACGTCTATACACATGTACATACATATACACACATATAGACATATATATTTAACAGAACCTTCTCAAGAGGATCTTTTATCAGCGAGTGAATCTTTGCGGGATTTCGCGAAAGGATCGAAACCGTTTAGGCGATCCTTTTCGCGCGCTGGATGACCCTGCTATTATTTCACCGCCTCTCTTTCTCTTTTGCCCTATTGTGCAAACATAAGAGGCAGAGAGACGAGCTGCCACCGTTAAGAGCCACGTGGAACGAGTCACGTAATATGGCTCGCAAGTTAGCAATGAAAACTATAAATTGATTTATTTTCAACGACCTGTCAACCGTCCTAGAAAAGCTAAGCTTACTCGTTTCTTCGTGCCTCCGGCTCTTTGTCGGTTCGTTTGTTATCCTTTCGAACGTAAGTGTAAGTCGAAGGTAACGTCTCTCTTTTTCTCTCTCTCTCTCTCTCTCTCTCCCCCCTTATCACACTTCTCTTAAGACTGTCCACCATCTTTCGCTGGTAATATGCTACGCCAACGACAGATATGGACAAAATATGAATTATAAGAGCAATATAAAACGAAGAGTGGACATTTTGAAGATTGCTCCAACCGAACAAAATCAGAGTATAAAAATCGATCTCGATTTTGGAAAAAAAAAAAAGAAAAAAACCCGCCTAAAACCTATCCCAAAGGCTCACACCTGAGAGAAATTAGAATAATCAATCTAGAATAATTGTTTAAACTATTGTATGTACCAACCGTTCGCTCGATAATACTGAAATTCTATTAGATCCCTCTTTATTGACAATAATCTCACCGATCCAATAGTCTCACCATGTGGAGGTTAGTGGTTCTAAAGGGATCCATAGGTTAACGATAATTCTAACTTTTTTATATTACTATTATTGCTACTATTATATAATATGTAAAAAAAAAAAAAAAGAAATAAAAGCAAAGAAAAGTAACGTTGATGATCGTTGATCCACGAGAAATTCAGGTCTTAAAAAAAAAAATAAATGAGAATAATCAAGAATATATAAAAAATAAATAAAGAAATTATAATTTTTCTATATGAATTACTCTATGAAATTATTTTTAAATTCTTTTATATTTTCAACGCTAATTGAAAAAAGATCAGTACTCGCTTACATATAGCAGGATATAGTCGTAACATTGAAAGCTTCGATTAACACACTATTAAGCACGAATATTCGTGCTTTCCGAATTTCGAACAAATTAACGAAGTTCATAATGGGACTTAATCGCATCTTCTACACGGAATTCAACAATTCTTCTACGGAAGAATTTCGGAAATTTTGGAATTTCCAAATTTGGAATTTTTGGAATTTTGGAATTTTTGGAATTTTTAGAATTTTTGAAAAAGCATTATTTTTATGCATAAACTATTTGCCAAAAAAAAATCCACCATTTTCAACGAGAAATTTTTTCAAAAATTCGAGAAAGTCGTGTTCTCGGTTCTTGAATCTTCATAAAGATCATTCATGATTTTACGTCTTTATTCATTGTTGGCCTTAAATCATCATAATATGTACAATTCAAATTTGATTAATAAAATCTTAGAACGTAATTATGTGTATATTCGAGAAGTCGATTGATCATTAACCTATTAAACGGAGAAGATTTTTGATCGATATAAATCTGAATGTATGAAATTTATTTTGATTGAAAATAAAACTGTTTGAATGTAAATAAAAAAACTTTGGGAAAAAAATTTATTGAATTGTAAAATCAAGAATTGAAATATATTATGATTTTCTTTTCTTTTTCTTTTTGTTTATTTGTTTTTGTTTGTTCGTTTGTTCTTTTTTTTTTTAATTGAAGTGAAAAATATGATTTATCTATTTTTTTTTTTCAGGTAAATAGAAAAATTTTCGTGACAAGTTTTTCTTGTTCTTTTCGTTTAACAAATTAAGTATATAATAATACGAAATAATCATTTATTATCGTTATCAGATAAATTTACGTCAAATTCATATAATACTTTACCATGATTCATCGATGATCAATTCGTTGCAATAATCGAATAGAAATATTATACTAACTGATATCACTGGTTTAACGTATTATATTAATTTTCACACAGAAATGCGTCGAATTTTTATTCAAACCTGATTGGTCATGGAACAAATTTAATTGTTAGTTTGATTCGTTGTTTATACAAATTTTAATACCTTCCTTTTTTTCCTGCTTATAGATTAGATTATATTAAATGTGTATCTTTCAATAAAATATAAAAAATAAATGATATATTTTAATAGATCTTAATTTGCACATAGATATCTCATTTCTACAAAATTCTTATAATTCTGTTGATCGCGGACACGACGCGCCATCTATAAGAATTTTACTGGAATATAAACAAAAGCAGTAGACTTTTGCACATTGGATAAAATAGTTCAAAATTAAAAAATATTAAAAAAAAATTCTATTTTATATGTATGTATATATATGTATATATATAAAACATACAAACCTTAAAATCGAATAAAATATCTATACAATATTTGATAATACTAGTAACATTTCAAAGTTGATAAATTATAAAAATAAAATACATAAATGTATATATATATATATACATATTTTTTAAATTGAGAATATCTATACGTTCGCTTATTGAATAAATTTCTAACAAAGATATAATATCATTGGTCAAACCGGTTTTCGGATCATTGATTAAGTCGGTTTTCGAATTGGTAAATAGCGTAAATTAAAATTCGCTTGCATGAAAAGGTGACTTTAGGCGAAACCGGTAGCGTTGACGCTTCGTCCAAATAAGGCGAAGGGCGGGAACAAGTGTATATGTGAGGAAGGATAAAGATGTATGTGTGGTGATGCGATGGAAAGCTGGTTGGGTGGACGACGAGGTGTTCGACGAGTTCGCTGGAATCTGTCGCCAACTGTGGTGCCGAGTGCACGTGCTCGTTTTCTCTAGATATATATGTGATTTGTCATATTCAAGGAAATTCGGCGGCCTCATACTGTTTAAATAAAACACTGTGACATACAATATCCCATCGAGTTTAAAATATATATTACATTAAAAATTGTATTATAACGTTAAAGATAATATACATTACCCCGGTATACAAATTTTCTGCCGTGTTGTGAGAGACATCTGCGTGGAAAAGAAATCTTTCTGTGTATCACTGATATCATTTGATACGGCAAAAGGTTTCAAGTACCGGAACGGTAAGAGTCCAAAGTGCTAGTAGTAACGTATACAACAGGTACTACTATCTATACGAAAAAAAAAGAATATTCTATCTATAGAAGCTAGTCTTTTTTCAAATATCTTCTCCTCTCTCTCTCTCTCTCTCTTTCTCTCTGTGTATGTGCGTGTGTGTATGGTGTACTATGTATGCTTTTTTTCCTGTGTATTACTACTTGTAACAATAAAAATACAACAAGTGATAAAAGTCATTGAACATGATTTGTTATTAATAGAAAACGACAGATCCGAGTTTAGCCGATGTCTAAGGCTATTTAAAGGTCAAAACATCAGGAAGAATAGGATAGAAGTGATATAGAAATGTCATATGAAACAAGTAAGAGTTAAATTTTTTTTATTATATAAATATGTCATCAATGAAATATGTGTATACTTATATATATATATATATATATTTTTTTTTTATTAATTAATCTTTTCCATTATATACGTCAAATTTTATTAATAATAAATGTTTTATGAAAGAAAATATAAAAAATATCTTTACAAAATTAATTTCATAAAAAAATCGACAATGTTCCATATGAATTTAAAATTATCATTATCAAATACTTATAAAATAAATTTCTTTTATTCCTTCTATTAATATTTTAATCTTTTATATTATCTTTTATTTACATAGAAATTTATATTTTAATTATAAATTACAGAATATATATTTGCTACATTGCCCAAGACACAAAGAGGGCAACCTCTTGTATTAGGTGGAGATCCAAAAGGAAAAAATTTCTTATATACCAATGGTAATAGTGTCATCATTAGAAATATTGATGTAAGCGAATTTCTATTGCTAATCTTCTTACAATCCTTTTTGTAAGTTTCAGAAATATTTTTTCTTTTTATAACCATTGTCTGTATTTTAGAATCCAGCAATTGCTGATATTTATACAGAACATTCTTGCCCTGTAAACCTTGCCAAATATTCTCCAAGTGGTTTTTATATAGCATCAGGCGGTAAGTATATTTTGCGAAGTATATTATATATTATCAATATAAAAAACAAAAATGTTTACACAAATAAAAAAATATTACACAATTTATATTATATAGATCAGTCTGGGAAAGTACGTATTTGGGATACTGTGAATAAAGAACATATTTTAAAAAATGAATTTCATCCAATTGGTGGACCAATCAAAGATATTGCTTGGTCACCCGACAGTCAACGCATGATTGTTGTTGGTGAAGGAAGAGAGAGGTAAATACATGTATTATTAGATATCATTTTTAATATTACTATTTTTATCCATAATTAAATCAGTGTAGTTTTTATAATGTATTTATATAACATTTTATAGATTTGGACATGTATTTATGGCAGAAACTGGTACATCCGTGGGTGAAATATCTGGTCAAAGTAAGTCAATCAACTCGTGTGACTTTAGACCAACAAGACCATTTAGATTGATTACTGGTAGTGAAGATAATACTATTGCTGTTTTTGAGGGTCCACCATTTAAGTTTAAGTATGCTAAGATTATATATGGCTCCTATAAATAATTCATAAACATATCTTGTATATAAAAGATTCATAATACTGTTGTTTACTTATTACTATTTTCATTTATTTAGAATGACGAAACAGGAACACACTCGTTTCGTACAAGCCGTACGTTATTCGCCAAGTGGAAATTTATTTGCATCTGCAGGCTTTGATGGGAAAGTATTTATATACGATGGAACATCATCTGATCTTGTCGGTGAAGTTGGCTCTCCTTCACATCAAGGTGGTGTTTACGGGGTACAGAACATATATATTTTTTTCTTTCATCTGTAACTCTAATTCATTCATTTTATACATATATATATATAACAAAATAAAAAGTAAATTATATATGTTCAGGTCAGCTGGAAACCAGATGGCACTCAATTATTAACAGCATCAGGAGATAAAACGTGTAGATTATGGGATGTAGAAACTCGATCTTTAATTAGTGAATTCAATATGGGAACTACGGTTGATGATCAACAAGTTTGTACATGTTAATGTGAATTTTGATTAAAAAAAAAAACAGGTGGAGCATTTTTATAAAATCTCTTTTTTACAGGTTAGTTGTTTATGGCAAGGTGTACACTTATTATCTGTTTCTCTCAGTGGATTTATCAATTATTTGGATGTTAATAATCCTTCAAAACCTATAAGAATAATAAAGGTATATACACTATTTCATAAAATAAGTACTTTCTTATTTAATAAATAAGTACTTTCTATATTATATCATCATATTGTTTATAAATTATTTCATGTTATAAATATATATATATATGTATACATATAAATATTTTTAGGGTCATAATAAGCCAATTACTGTTCTAACACTGAGCCCTGACAGATCAACAATTTACACAGGATCTCACGATGGTTATATAACTAGTTGGAATGCAGAAACAGGCGAAAATGATCGTGTACGAGGAAACGGTCATGGAAATCAAATTAATGGAATGAAAGCTGCCAACAATATTTTATACACTGCTGGCATTGATGATACTTTAAGGTCTGTAGACATAGAAACGTGTGCGTATTCAGATAATTCTATCAAATTAGATTCTCAACCACGAGGCTTAGATATTTTTGAGGATAAGGTTATCGTCGCTTCTGTACGACAGGTAATTAAGAACATATTTTTTACTATATTTTTAATACTTGAGTAATCAAAAAATATCGATATTTTTTTTTTTTTTTTTTTTTTTCCTAGGTAATAGTTACACAAGATGGTCGAAAAGTTTCAAGTACACCGACCGAATATGAGCCGTCATGTGTGTCAATTAATCAAGATAACGCGGACGTAGCTATAGGATCGGCATCAGACAATAAAGTTAGTTCAAAATGTATACGTACATATATGTATATATATATATGTGTGTGTGTGTGTGTGTGTAAATATAAAAATAGTTACTTCACAATATATGACCGAATCTTGTATAATATAGATGCAATATACGCAGAAGTTATATAATTTATATTGGTCTGATTTACAGGTTTATATTTATGGATTAGTAGGAACAACATTAACTCAAAAGACTGAAGTAGTACATTTAGGTCCGGTTACTGATGTTGCATACAGTCCTGACAATAAATATTTAGTAGCCTGTGACGCAAATCGAAAAGTTGTCCTTTATGCTGTTCCAGAGTATAAGGTATATTACATTTCATTAGATTTATTTATAACCCGAAATATTTGATTATTTGCCATTGTATTATTTTTATAGCCTGCTCACAATAGAGAATGGGGTTTCCATAATGCAAGAGTAAATTGTGTTGCATGGTCACGTGATTCGGAAATGGTTGCTAGTGGAAGTTTAGACACTACAATTATTATTTGGAGCGTATCCAATCCAGCCAAGCATACGATTATAAAAAGTAAATCTATTTAATTAGATCGTCTAACAACTCTGTGCAATTAAAGCATGAACAAATTATGTACATATAAATTGAAGAAAAGCAATTAAGAAGCTTATTATTTTTCAGATGCTCATCCGCAAAGTCAAATTACACGTTTAGTTTGGTTGGATGAAGAAACTTTGATATCAGTTGGTCAGGACTGTAATACTAAAATATGGCGTATAGAAAAAATTTAAATATCTTTTTAAAGTATTATACAAGTTTTTTGAAAAAGCTGAGCTTTGGATGTATTTTATTTATTTAATTAGTAGCTTGAACATAATGTATATTATTTTTAAATACGATTCTTGATATACAACACGGGAAATGAGTATATTATGTGATTTATTTCTATCTAATGAGATAATTAATCCTCGTTTAAAGTTCTTTAATCCAGATATGAGTATTATATAAAAACTTTCTTTTCTTAAAACTATTATTAATTATAGATAATATATCTAAATATTATATCTCAACAATTTTCTTATATGCATACGTATAAACGTTTTGTTACAAGCTTTGTACAATTTCTAGACGAGTTTGAATTTCATAAAGAAAAAAAAGCATTAAAATTAATTGATAATGTTCTCCTTTATTAAAATGGTAACGGTAACAAGACAACAATAACAATTTAAAAACGGGGGAATCTGTATTAGACTGAACACATTTCACTTTATCTGTAAAATTGCAGATATAACGAGAGAAAAACTATATTATTTATATTTTATACATTTAATGTCTTTCATTAACCTGAAGCAGAGATCATAACTACTACAAAAATGATAACAATTTATCATTTATTTTCAAAATATTACTAATAAAACATTCTCAAATTGGTCTATACTTACAAATAATTCCCCTCTAAGATGGAAATGTATATTATTCGGTGTCTCTGGTGAAGAGATAACAATCTATTGTTTTGAAGTGTTGTACCGTGAACGTTTTTGGGGTGTAGCTACTGGATGTCTATACGAAATATGTTTTCTTAAAGCATCCCGTGACCGTGAGACGTGTGAGCATGCTGTGCAACTGTATGAGCTGTTACTGTGAGTTTCCATGTGCACTCGTAAATTGTATTGATTACTTAATTGTTTACCACAAACGTGACATGTAACACTAGATTTATTATAAATATGTGAAGTTCTATTAGATGCAGATGACCCAAGAAATTTGAAGTTTGAATCCCAAATAGGTGGTTTTACGTCTGTTCGCACTGTGTTCATATCTTCTGATACTGAAGCAGTTTCATCCATTGCATTATCTGTATATCCTTTCTCTATGTATTTGTTGGATGACGCATTAATAAGACCAGGTACCTTTTCTCTCTGATTTAATTTTGCATTTATCGAATAGTACGGTGTCGTCTTTACACAATATGGTATACTTTCTTGTTCGTTATAAGATTCTTCTTCTAAATTAGGCGCAACTTCAGGCATTGATAGTGATTCTATTGATTCTGTTCCAGTCACGCAGTCTTTAGTTTCTTTCTTTATCGTTTCTTCAATTAATGTTTTCTCTTGAGGTTGAGTCGTCACAGGAGATTGAACACATAAGCCATTATCATGCCTTGGATTTTTCTGTAATAAGTAAATATTTTCTAATGATGAAAATCTAACAATAATTATATCTGATATTAATATCAATGAGAAAGCTTTGTAACTTTTAGAATCATTAAATGCTGTATATACCTATCATTTATGTAATTCTTTTGTTACTTTTTTTTTTTGTTTACTTTCTTTTTGTTTACTTTTTTCTTTTATTTTTTATTTTTTTATTTTTTTATTTTTTTTTAACAACAGCTGAGAATTCCCAATATTGCTAATAAATTTATCCATGCAATATCTCTCAGATCACACAATAAGAATAAGAAAGGACACTTTTTAGATAATAAATGTTATAGACATCACAAATATTAAAGCATTATTCTGCAAAGTGAGCAAACATTTAGACCACAGCTATAAATTTCCATAAAAGAGTTTAGTAACATGATGATTTATGGAAAAAGCTATTTTAGATATACCTGTAAATTCATTCTATGGGGTAAGGTTCCATGGGATGCATCCACTTGCATTTAGTTGCAACACACACAACGATCTTGATCTCGTGGATATCGTTTGTATTCATTATCGTTCCTTTGATGCACGTATGAATATTATATGCAGCAGATAATTCCACCGTGAGGTACTTCTTGAGGAACGACATTGAATGTTTAAGTGACCTGAACAAAACAACACGATCCTAGGGTAATATAAAGAGATTAAAAGGAAAAAGCGACAGTGCAATTTGCTTTAGAATATTATACCATTATAGATTCATAGAAGTATACTTTCAAAAGTTTGTTCCTCCACTACAAATTTATTTAATAAAATATTTTTTAAATACTTCTCTACACGTAGCATTTAAATAAATATATTTTATTTTCTTTTTATTAATAATCTACTTTATATAAAAAAAGAATAACAAAAATGCATGAGAGACATAAAAGGTAATGAAACACACAGACAGGTTGAAACATTAACCCAGGTTGAGCTAGAGAGTTAGCCAATTGGTTGCCACAAATTTTTATCTAGGCTTTTAAGTCAAGATGGAGGAAGCAATCTTGCAGGACAGATAAAAGGCAATTTTTTGATTATTGGGACTCTTGCAAGAACATATAATACTTTATTGTAACAATTAATGTCACAATAATTATAATATGAATTTTCTAACATTCTGACATGCAGCCTACAGACACAAAGTAGTATAATTAAAGTATAAATTCATTTTATCATATGTGATTTTCAACAGTTCTATAGTATAAGAAATCAATCTAAAAATCATTTAATCCTTTATTAATTCAAGAAATTCATTAAAATGATTTTAAGACATATTTGTAAATAAAATTTTTATCTTTTTCTTTTTTCTCTTTATATGTAATCTCTCATAGATCACACCCTATATAACGAAGCTTCAAAGTACCACACAAACTTGTCATATGACTATAAATATATTATATAACAAAGTTTCAAATAAAGCAGCAATAACTTGCACACTTTGTCATATATATTTTGAAACATGAAGGAACATCGTCTTACCCCACCAATATCAGCTAAGCCACGAATATGCAAAGTATTTGCCATAGCTAAAAGTGCAGGTAATTGCTCTTGATAAATATTTACTTCTCCACTGTACATAAATGTAACTAATGCACACAAATTTCCATATTCCATGCCTGGTAATATGATGACTGGATGCTGTAAAGAGCTTAAGTCCTACAAAAATTAATCATAAATAAAAGAAAATTGTATAACATGCTCCTATATCATCTAATAGTTTACAATTTGATCTGATTTACAAAATGTGTATTGTATTATACATACCTTAAATAATTCTTTGAAATAATAACTACAAGCAGAAAGTATAATTTTATGAGCATGAATGTGTCTTCCTCCTGCACTTAAAGTAACATCTGTTAAATGCCCACCATCCAGTAACTTTGGCAAAGAACTCAATAGAGTATTTTGAAAATTATGCCACCGTAAACAAAACTGTTGTCCTTCCATGCTTCTTTGCTATGTAAAAAAATATATTATTCATGCAATAATAGAAAAAAAATCAATATATGTATATATATATATATATAATATATATATATATATATATATATATTATATATATAATACAAATACGTTCTTTTAATTATCACATTCTCATTTAAATAAATATAAGTTCAATTATTATTATTTCAACCACGTAATTACTCACGTAAACGTAATAATAAACTAAATAATAAGGTTATGAATCTTTGATAGTGCGACCTTAAATAAAAGTATCACTTGTAATAACAAAGGCGATACCTTGCGACGAATTAAGATATAATTGGCTGCCACTTAGACGGTGCACTCAGAGACAGACAATACTATTTATTTAATCAGGTTGTAGGTTCCAGCCAAATCTATTATTGTACTCAGGTATGGCTGGAGGAAACGGCGAATATTGGCACGATAGTTTTTTTTTCTCAATTGATTTTTCAATCGATATGCGCGACGATTATTAAAGAAAATAAAATAAGAACGAACATTGACAAAATAATTAATCGATCGAGCTTACCTTTAAAAAAACGTATTTTTTCCAAGATCAACTAATACACTTGGCATGCACAACACTTCGTTGAACTTCGCTTTCATATGGCAATCGGCATTACGGTAACCAAGCTCGTACCAACTCATACAGAATAAAATAGACAGGATTTTATTAGTTACGTTCTCATTACCAATAGATTCGCTAGGTTCATTACTATTTGTCCTTCCTCAATAATAAACTATCGCACGGAATTTAAAAACGATTTGATCATTTCATTTATACATTTCTTATAACTTCATCAATTTGTTGATCAGATAACGAGTTCAAAAAGAAATGGTTAAATTGTAACAATCAAAAACATACGAAACGCATTTTTTAAATAAACATTTATTATAAAAGCAATTTAATTTTATAAAAACGTTTATATTTACTTCATGAAATTTACCGCTCAAACGAAAATGACAAACCAAAGAAAACGAAACATCAACCAATCAAGTATTATCACATACGTGATTGGTTAAAATATTTTATACGATTTTATCTAGCGCGAAGTTTAATTAAAAAAAAATTTCAAAGTAATATTAATCGATTGTAATTTTCACAATAATAGTAATAGACTCATATACAAACTTTCTTTGTTAACAATATTATAATACTTATATAACTGTGATACTTACTGTTTATATAATATTACATTTTTTTTCTTCGGACATATATATTACGTATTTGCTGGCACATGCTATAGGTTAGATGATTGTGTAGACGTTACATCCTGAAGTTAGATTATATTTATTTGTTAATAAAATAAGCAAGTTTTTTTATTTTTTTTTTAACGAAAATTATGACATTGTTAAAAAGAAATTCTCGATCGATTTATTATTCGGTATATAAATATGTCTTGTCTGTAATATTCATTATAAGCACTGCATCACTTTTTATATATTTAAATAGAATCCAACCGCATTATTTTATTGATGAAATGTTTCATATACCTCAAGTTTTGCATTATTGCGATGGAAATTTTACAGTGGTAAACAGTTTCTCTTTTTATAATTTTTACTAATATATAATAGCGACAAATAGTTTATAATATTTGTTAAATTACTTAGTAAAATATGTAATTATTTATTTACTTTTAGTGGGATTCTAAAATAACAACTTTACCTGGCTTATATTTTCTCACTGCTGCAATATTATCCCCTTTAAATCTTTGTAATATATTGTATATAAGATGTATCAATTTATTCGGTACATTTGCAAATCTTTATCTTACGTATTCTTTAATGAAACAAATACATAAAAATAAGTGGGAAGATTGGATACAATTAGAAGTAGCATATAATATTACAATGTTTCCTCCATTGTTTTTCTGGTTTTTTCTATATTATACGGATGTTCTATCTGTTAACATCGTTTTATTGATGTTATTATTACATTTTCGAACATATTATAAAATTTCAGCTTTCGTTGGTATGTATAATAACATATAATATATATTTTCTTTCGTATTTAGCAAACACACATATTCTTTGAAATAATAAGAATATATATCGTTACATTTTATTTGTTATATTATATAGGATTATTAAGCATACTGGTCAGACAAACAAATGTTATTTGGGTTATATTTCTTGCTATGGAACGTATTGTGGATTTATTACATCAACATATGCAAAAACCTATAACATCTACGGCCATTAATACACCAATTCATTTAAAGGTAAGTAAAGGATATTATATTTAAGGGCAAACATATGATATATTTTTATATAATTTTTGTGAACAATATATGATAAAATTATGTACTTTCTAGTTATTATGGAAGAGTATAATGGACAAAGTAAATAATGGTAAAATTTCATTTATTAAATTCTTTATTGAAATAAGTATTAATCTTTTTCCCTACATAATGGTAGGTGTAATATTTTTAATCTTTCTTATTTGGAATGGAGGTATTGTAGTTGGAGATCGTACTGCACATGTACCTGTGATTCATATATCACAATTATTTTATTTTTCTCTTTTCATATTTTCTTTCTTATGGCCTTACATGATTTCTCATTATTTAAAATTTTTTCAAAATATACAGGATCATTGGATCTTATCAAGTTTAATTTTTGCACTTATAACAATTATAGTCCATTGCAATACTCTTGTTCATCCGTACGTATTAGCAGATAATAGGCATTATACATTTTATATATGGAACAAATTTATGGGCAAATATGTTATTTTCAAATATATCTTAATACCTGTATATTGTTTTACGATTTATAGTACACTGTATGGTATAAGTCATATAAGATTTGCAACACAAATCAATTTTATTTTTTGCACAGTTATTGTTCTTATACCACAATTATTATTAGAACCACGATATTTTATTATACCATATATTTTTTATCGTTTAAGTATGAGAAAACCCAAAACTTGGCAAATTATAATGGAATCACTTACGAATTCAGTTATCAATTTTTTACAATTTTTCATATTTATTAATAAAGTATTTTATTGGGAAGATCAAACTTATCCCCAGAGAATATCTTGGTGAGATAATAATTCCGAAAATATATAGTTGATTAATCGTTAATAAAGTCATGAATCTATTTCGATCAGATTCATTTATATAAAAGCACATACATCATTAATATATAAAAAAATTCATTATATATATAAAAAAATTTATCAGTTTATATTACACATTGAAACCGACGACAAAATTGTATCTAAGATATAATTAGATATACATTTCATTTCTGAATGATTTCGTTTCAGTATCTTAAAATAGACTAGTACAGACTTCAACATATATATATTCAAGCTTTTCTATTTTCTTCCCATTGTGCTAATATTAAGTTAAGACTTTTTAATTGTGAGTATTTTTTGTTATCCTTAATAACGTGCAATATATTTACAAGGTACTATAAATCAATTGAAAATTATTAAAATAAAATAAAGGTTGTTTTCTCTCTCTCTCTTTTTTTTTTTTTTTTTTTTTTTTTTTTTTTAACAAAAAACAAACTCGTTCTTAATTCTTTTTATTTAGTATTTGTTCATCATATACAGTCTCTGTAGTTCCAATATTAACAGTCACACGAAATTAGAATAAATTGATGAATGAATTTGAGAATACTTCTTACATATATGAAAACAATTTTTTTTTCATAGTATTTGTGATCAGTCCTCGCATATAATAATTTTATAGTGTTTTTATCACTAATGTTTCACACGTACATACGCGTAGCATAATCCATAATATATATGATTTAAATTTGACGATTTATATAATAAAAATCATTTCGACGTTTATCTAACTTTCGTTTTATTTCGTCATTAATTTCTTTTTATAATTATCGTCACAAAATGTATCATATACAATTTGGAAAGCATATGTACATTTGAATATTGGAATCTTATAAGAAAATGATTCCAAATTTATAAACAGGAGTTAAATTTCATTTATATTATTTATCAAGAAAGAGTGATACTTTTGTTTATTGTTGATATTATTAATATAATAGAACATATTTTTTGAATTTTATTATTGTATTTATCATATTATTGCTTGATACTCTTTACATCAGTATAATAATGCATCTACAATATACTATACAATGCATTGTAAGAATTAACGACATATCTCCAAATTAAGCCTAAACCTAAATGAACTAATTTATTATGGGATGACAGCATTATTTAAACTTAATTATATCTAATTTTTCATTTATATTTTAAAAGGGATTACTAAGTAGATACTTTGATACAAAAATCATAAGACGTATACTTGAGAAATAAAAATTATATAAAGATTTTTTTGTACATTGCAAAACTGATTTGCAGCAAAAATATATATATGTATACGTACATATTTGTTTTTTTACCGACTTCTGTATTACACGATAAATGGAATAATCTGATCTTGCATCTCTCGCGTTATCCCTGATTTTTACCACGTCCCTCGTAATATATATATATATATATGCCTAAAAAGAAATCGAGCAAAAAAATTGAGATGCTATTGTAAGTGAAAACTCATTGTAATATTATTACTTTGTATATAAATCCTTGAGAAAAGATTTTCTATTAAATATCTAATAATTTCCTCTAGGCTACATATGAGTAGTACTTAGTATAGAATTTTTCATAGTAATGCAATTACTAATTCGTGATTGTATTTTTTTGATAAGAAAGTGTTGTTATTTTTTTTTTGTCTTTTTTGGTATATATATACTTTTTTTTTTTGTTATCGGAACGATTACATTCTTTGGCTTTACACAAATCTGTTGAGAATATAACTGACGCTTTTACAAATAAAAATTATTCAAATGTTGACAGCCATAACTCGATATGCAAAACTTTTCCTATTTTCTCTCTCTCTCTCTCTCTCCCTATCTCAAAAAAAAATGATCAACGAATGAATTATTCGAAAAAAAAACGATGCGCACTTTGCTTAATAATCTACATACTTCGACGAGCTACCTGCCGATTAAGCTAATCAACATTAGTTACTAAGCCGCAAATAGAACAAAAAAAATATTAATTTCTTTTTGCTATTACAATATGTGATATTTATACCTTTTTGCCTAGGAAGCACGGCATGATCTTTATGTACAAATAAATCATTTTACAATAATGCAATATTGAGATCACATTATCGAATTCACGATGTTTATTTGACTGATAAGTTTCTCTCTCACATGAAAGTTCAAAGATAATTTAAATAAGATGAGAAGATCACCTACCAACAAAGAATGATTATAATAATGATTTATGATTATTAATGACCATGGATAAGATATGCACAAAAAAAAAAGAAAAAAAATCAAAAAATCTTTGACAAATAAGCCAATGATTATAAAAGTGATCTAAGTCGTTTGAGATGTAAAAAGACATATTTCATCTTTCACAGTTTGTTTAAAAAATTTTTAAATAACATAAAAGAATTATTTCTCAAGAATAAATATATTTATTTTTATTTATGGTCGTCATTATAAAAAAAAAAAAAAAAAACAATTTTTAAATAAATCAAACTTGATTGTTAATACATCTCAAAACGAAAAATATATATGATTTGGATCACTTTTTTTATAATCACCAGTTCAAATATCCTTGGATTTTATATTTTTATCTAATAAAAGGATTTTCTTCGCAAGATATTAATTCAATATACCGTTTTTCATAGAATATTCTTCCGGCTTAATAATATGCCACATTGGTAATACTTATTTACAATATTATATTATTGTTCAAAAAGCTTTAAAATGGAATCGATATCCAATGTGTCTGATAAAAATCGGAAGTTGAAATTTGTGATTGTGACATGACTGCATAGACTGTCCAAATACGGTACACAAAGAAAAATCTCATAATTACTATTAATATTTCATTAATACAATTAAGTGCATATTTGGAGGCTTAGGCAGATTCGATTTGTGTTCCGAGCTCTCACACTTTCACTATGTATTTACTGGTCCAAGATAGTTACTCGCTTTTCTTTTTTTTTTTTTTTTACATTGCTTCCCTCATTTTTCTTGCTTTCTCACAAAAATCTTTCACTATCACTATGCTCACTAGAATCAATTTAACTCACCTCAATTGGTCATTAGTCTGTATTGTTCGCGGGAGAATATTTTTGTGTGTGTATGTATGTATGTATGTATGTATGTATGTATGTATGTATGTATGTATGTATGTATGTATGTATGTATGTATGTATGTATGTATGTATGTATGTATGTATGTATGTATGTATGTATGTATGTATGTATGTATGTATGTATGTATGTATGTATGTATGTATGTATGTATGTATGTATGTATGTATGTATGTATGTATGTATGTATGTATGTATGTATGTATGTATGTATGTATGTATGTATGTATGTATGTATGTATGTATATGTATATGTATATGTATATGTATATGTATATGTATATGTATATATATATATATATATATATATATATATATATACATCCACACATAATTTAAAATGCACTATATCAACACTATGGTACAGTAAACCATACTACTGCAATGCAGGAGACTCATTTTCGATCTCATGGCTATGAGGTAAAAGTCTGCCTTTAAATTAAAAGTTAGATCAAAGGCTTCGCCGTCATTATGATGGTTCAGCTTAAGAACACCCCGTTTTTCTTCTTCTTCTTTTTCTTCTTTAGATTACACGTAGGAGAAATACTTTAGGCACTAAATCACATAGCTTTTTTTTCTTGCACCTATCCGTTAGAAACAGGTCCGAGAAACAAAACGGACGAGTACTCGAGACTTTTATCTTCGGCAAATAATTACCGGACATCATACTATTTGTTCCTTCAATTTAACGAGATTTGTCGACCCATAGAGTTTCATATTCAATGGTGCACTTGGTTCATTCTTTTTTGTTTGCGTATGCCACGCGAGTACTTTTGTACAATTGTCTGCCAATAATTGTACGTCTCGTGGTTCTAACGGTGCAAGACTCTTCAAGAAACCATCTTCCTCGTAACCAGCTCTAAACGGCATCGTGGCGTTTGGCCTTTGAAGTAAAAATTTAACGTTCACGGCAAATCCTGCCATGTCAACTGGAAACTTACGACCAGCGACCCATCCATCATAAAAACCAGCAAACGTTCCGTTCTTTATAATCGGAGAACTCAAACCAAATTTGGTACAAAGACCAACCGGAAACATTGACACAGTTTTCGTTTTACGAATCTGAAAATTAGTATTTGTGAAAATATTTAGATATAAGTGTGTGTATGTGTGTCCGTGCTTGCGTGTGTATGCGTGTCCGTGCTTGCGTGTGTATGTGTTATAATATTATCATTTAATAATATCTTCGTGTTATCAACTTATACGAGCATATCTAATTTAGAGATAAATGATATAATAGGATATTGATCGGATACAAATCGACAAACAATTAAATGTTACTCCGATTAAATTAACGATTAGAAACTAATATCTTGTTGATTTAAAAAAAAGATATTCAAGCTTGAAATCTGCGTATTTGTAAAGAGTTTTAAAGGAATAATCGTAGAAGCCGTATTACCTCGTCGAACAAAGCTATGTCATAGGTGTTATCATCATCAGCGAAATAAAGTACACCTTTCGTTGCATTTGCTCTTATCCATTGCAAGCCACGATTTCTGTTAGAAACGCCACGTGGTTTTGCACCATTTTTAAATTTATATTTTTCTGGCATCGGCGCTGAAACGAATAACGATCGTTACTTTATTCGTATTATTTATTAATACAAGTATATATATATTTATCACGTGAAAAAATCAAAATGAAATTTATCGATCACTGAAATGTTCTTTCGTTAGAAATATTTTATCTCTAAAGTGATCGTCAATTGATCCACTTGGTTCAATTAATTTTCGACGACTTCTATGTATATACATATACATATACACACACATATTTTATTATGGATGAGAGTTATTAAAAATATAAACGTTCCGTGCTAAGAAAAACGGTTTAAACAATGACGAAAGATCTTTAATTAAAAGATTATCAATAATAAAAAAAGACTCACCTGTTAGATGATCGAATTTTAAACCCGTACGTTCGAGTAATCTCGTAACTTGTTTTGTGGCTACGTATGCATCCTCTATTACGAGCCAATGAACATTTTTAACTAACATAAGCGTGTGAGACATCCTAGTGAGCTCTGGAATTTGTTCTGGTCTACGATAAGTCGGTGTTATAATGTAGAGAGGATCCAAAGATATTTCATTCTTCGTGGACGATGATGATAAGGAAGGCATACATGCGACGTTCGAAGTGACAAGTTTTGAACAAGGTCGTAAAATTCGCGAATCGTTTTCCGTAATTTCAAGAACATTTTTATTGAGTTGATACCATATTTCTTTGATCAATAATGTACCAACTTCTGGACTGAGACCATTCAAATCTTGTACTCGACGTACCGCGTTCATTACCTGTGAATTTATTTTTATTTTAAGAAAAATTATATGATGAAAAAAAAACCATATATATATAAATTTTTTGTATTCTGTATTTTATTTTTTAATATCAATAATTAATTTCTATTACCATATCTGAGGTAAACCTTGGGAACTTAATCTGATGAGATTCGACTTCATCATCGATAGATCCACCGGCACTAAAATCGATCGCCTGATCGAATCTAACTCCTGTAGACAGGTGATATTGATAAAATACCACACAAACACCAATCAAGGCGATCACTCCCATTTTCATGGACGGTTTCATCTTACAAATGCCTGTAACAATGACAATTATTAAAACATTCCTTTATGTTCGATCGTTCATTGCAAAAAAAGATAATGATATTAAATTCTTTAATTTATTCCTATAATACCTGGATGATAATGCTGTACACATTGAATATCTTGCCTACGTCGTCGTCGTTTTTCTTTTCTATGACTTTAACGTCTTCTGACCTGTGAAAAATATATAAATTTATGATTGTATTCTACATTTTTGATAAGAAAAGATATAATGATCATTAAATACGATAACGTATATTTACAATCTATTTATGAATTTCATTTTAGATAATGAAATAATCAAACTAATATCTTGATAACACATGAATACCTCTGATAGATATTATTACTTTTGATAGATATACAAATGTGCAAAAAAGAAATTAAAAAAGTGATAAGCCATGAAATAATGTTTAGTTATCGTCTACCTTGTTATGACAATAATTTATATGTGACAAGTAAAAACGAATTTTCATTTTGATTATGAAAAATTATTTATCTTATTTTTAAATGATTCAATTTATTAATTTAACAAAAATTTGGATATGATTTTTGTGAATTTTATTTGAACAGATAAAACAAAATATTTTCAAATATCACCATAGAAATTATATATTTTTATTGAATCGAATATATCTATACATACACATACATACACACACATGCATAAAAATTAATTAATTTTATATATTTATATATATAATATAATATATATAATATTTATATCAATTAAAACGATTATAGATAGATACATATACATATATAAACATATAAGTACTTGAATACAGAGATAATTATATTACTATTTATTATACTTATAGATAAATAAATAAATAAATATATATATATATATACTCATCAATTTATAAATTTATCAACGCTATTATCAAATTTATCAATAAACTCGATCAATTATATATGAATGGCAAAACTATAATATACGTACAAGCATGTATCTCGAGGAGGTTACAGAAACGCGTGGATAAACTTTCAGCGACATGCAGCGAAGGCGTAATGCGATAAAAGAACAGGAAGAACATCCGTCGTGAGTTGAAATTTTGTCGATAAACCGCTATTAATGTATCCGAAAGACAACGATAAGATAATGTAAAATCGAATCTGGTCTTGTAAAATGAATCGACAAATTTCTCATGGAACGAGATGGAAATTTGTGAGCTGAGAGAGAGAGAGAGAGAGAGAGAGAGAGAGAGAGAGAGAGAGAAAAAGAGAAAGAGAGAGAAAACACGTGATTCGTTCGTCGATACGAGTCGTCTATTATGTCTCTTCCTATGGCGAACAAAGCGACCAATTAAGCCATCATCAACCAGGATCCGCGATGTAACATAAAAACGTTTTTCCGCTTGCGATCGTCCACCTTTACCTTTTTTTCTTATTCTATTCGTCATCTCGACAAATTATACATTTACATATGAGGGTAATTTTTGAAAAATACACTAGTTTATTTTTTTTTTTTTTTTTTTTTATATGTAAAACAAAGCCGCAAATTTTTATAATAGCCACATTAAAATCCATTTTAGTTTAATTCATGTATACGTATCGTGTTTGCGATTGATATTATTTGATTAAAAAAAAAAAAAAGAAAAAAAAGAAAAAAAGTTAAACATAAACTCATCATTCATTATTTGTATAATATAAATAAAAATAAGATGTTTGGCTTCATTCACGTATAAATATTTGATAAAAAATTTGTTTAAAATATAACATTTAAAGTGAATATTAAATTCTAAAAGTTATTTTAAAAGTTCTATATCATGAATGTTTGCCATTTAATATTCAATGATAATTTGCATCGATGATACGTGGATCAAAAAAAAAAAAAAAAAAAAAAAAGAAATTATTTTCAGCTCCATAGAACTATCGTGTATGGCATCCTATAATCTAAAACTCTTTCACTCTTCAACATCTATAAACTAAGCCATAATCTGCATAAAATAATCTATCGTGTTTTACTAGATGGATAATATACAAGGACGTCACTAACACACACGTGCCGTTCTAATCGATGTGCGTGCGATCACACGACTAACATATACGTTCTCTGCATAATGCATAATATTGCTACGTATAAGTATCTCGCACGCAACCTACTTGATATTAAAAAGAAAGAAACAAAAAAAGAAAAAAAAATAGAAACACAATAAAAAAATGAGAAAAGAAAAGTAAAGAAAGGTACAACTCTAGAATAAAAAGGACAACAAAAATGTTGAATGTATATATATATAAACTAACAGTCAATAATAATGCGTCACATTCGATTACATGTCGTACGGGACGTTTCACCTTTCATATTACCTATTCGTGTAGAAAAAAATATAATCGTGTTTATTTCTATTGAACGTTCATATTGGTGATACGTATAGAATAAATTGTTGATAGTGGTTATTGTTTTGGTTTCTTCAAGAGGCATTTTCATTAATTTTTATTCTAGTAATTATATTATGGATTATTATTATTATTATGTGTAAGAAGTAGTTAATATTTTAATGAATTAAAAATCGGTTATGACTTCTTTCAACTTCAGAATCAACTTCGAAATTTTTTAATATATTAATTTCTAATATTAAGTTCTTTCTTTAGAATATTTAAATATTCGATTTTAGAATATTAAATTTGTAATTATCCTCATTGGATATATATGATGTATGTATGTATGTTCCTAAATTAAACGAAAGAGATTAATTTTGTTTCTATACACATTATTATTATATATATACATGCATATATATATTTATAAGTAGGAAATTTGAATCTGTTCCAAAGATAATATTTAGAAAAAGAAAATATAAATCACTGTTCCTACTAACATCATTTAATTTAAATTTTAAATGGATTAAAGTGTGTGAATCAAGTGAGTAAAAATAATTAAGACGCTTTTAGTTTATTTTTCTTTTTTCTTTTTTTTCTTTTTTTTTTGCTTCTTTCTCGTTTATCGCATATTAAATAAAATTGTAGTCAACAATTTTGAAAATTGTCTACTATTATATTATTATTTTAAAAATTCTACGAATATTAGATCTTGAACTTCATTTATCTTTTTTATTTCATCGTTTTTAACCCAATTTGTCATACCAATATTATATACACATGACATATCAGTCAATGATTATATGAAAATGATCTAAATTTTATAAATTAAAAAAAAAAAAAAATTCTTTTAATTTTAAATTAAAAAATGTATTAAAACTACTAATACTCCTTGTAAAATTATTCGAATTCGTAAAAACTTGATAGATCCAATAAAGCAGATATTCATGATTGTGCGTAGAACGGGTTATCTACCGACAGGCAAATTTTACATATTAACATTTGAAATAAAAGAGAAATTTTTTTTATAGTACATTTTCGTATAATTAAATTTGAAGAAGAATGACAATGGAGATATGTGATAAGATAAATTGAATTTAAAAAAAAAAAAAAAAAAAAAATTAATTAGAAACTCTTATTATTTTAACAAAAAAGAAAAAATCAAATGATTTAAATGAATTAAATTAAATTATAAGATGAATTAAAATAAATAGAATTAAATTAAATTGATATTCTAAAAAACGAAAGATTAAGAAAAATTATTATCGTAAAAAGTAGATAATTATTTGATCAAGTGTTTATCTAATGATTAATCTAAATCCAAATTTACATTGTTCTCGAAAGGATTAAAAAATTACTATAGCGTATATCGAAAGAAAAAGAGAGAGGGAGAAAAGCGTCGAGATATACGAAATGGTAAATATACAACGAGTGAGGTATACTTTAACTATAAAACGTAAGCGAACCATAACCATTGAACACGTGCTACAGCAAATTCAACAGAAAGTATCCCGCCCTCGTATCGCGGCTTAACCGCATGCATGAACGCAAATGAAGTTGACGTTTTTTTTGCGGTAGAATAAACGAGAACAAACTAACAAAATTATATAGGTGTACATTATCTACATATGTATATGTGTATCACTCATATATTTGATACGATAGGTAAATATATACATATGTACATAGATATGTATGTATTGTTATCTTCGACTTGAAATTTTCTCGTACAGTTACGTAAGCAATAATTGAAAACAAGTATTAATAATACATATATATTACGCATAATTAGTGTGACGTAAAAATAAACGAAAACATCTTATCTCAAGGAAAAAATAAAGAACAAGGAAATAAAATAAAAAGGGGAACAATAAAAGCAGTTTTTTTTTTTTTTTTTTTTTTTTTCTTGCGATCAAGTATCTGATACTGTTACAATTCTCGTTTTCAATACTTTCAAAATATTTTCCGAAATATTGTGAGAATGATAAATAAGTAATATATCACTTAGATATCAGTCTCGCGTGAACGCACCAAATCCACCCACAACGGGATGATAGGAGGAAATCGCGTGACTGAAAGTTTGAAAGTCCGATTTAATTACATCTTGCGGCAACGGGAGTACACACATACACACACACACACACATATATATATATATAAATATATATATTTGCGTATATATGAATGCGCGTTTTAGATTGAAGCACGCGAAACGTGCGTTGAGGTTTAATATGAGAAGTCGTTACGCGTGATCGAGCCTACTCCGTGAAATAAAATTAAAAAAAAAAAAAAAGAAAAGGAAAAAAAGAAGAAGAAAAAAAGAAAAGCAGAGAAAGAAAAGAAAGAAAAAAAGAGGAGAAGAGAGAAATAAAAATGTCGCTATTATTATCACAGAACTTATACTCTTCTACGATTTTTTGATCTCAATCGTGGAAAAATAGAAAATAAAGATACAAAGGCGAGAAAGAAGAAAAATAAAAATAAAAAAAAACAGTCGCCTCCTCCTCCTCTTTCTCCATCTTTTTTCTCCTAATCGTCGGTTCTAAAATTATTTTTAGCTATAACATTTTGCGCTTACTCCTGAGAGCGTACTAACAGCATGTCGGCCGAATTCGTACGTCTTCTCCTCTCATTGGTTATTCTCTTTGGCATGATTCATCTCACTATCGGTTTTTGTATGCGCGCGCGCGCGCGCGCGTTCGTATGTGCACGTCGTTTTCTCTATTACTTTCCCATAAACGAAAAATTTAACGTCTATAAATTAAAGTTTTATCCAATGATCGAAAAAGAAGAAGAAGAAGAAGAAATGGGGGAAAAAAAAAAAAATATATATATATATATATATATATATATATATATATAAAAGAAAAAGAAGAAAAAAAGAAAAATTAATAAATTTCTTCGTAACCGAACGAGCGAACAACGCGAACGAAACGCGTGCACGCTCGTCGCCGAGCCGCGACTGACGAACTTGGGAATCGTCTGCGGCCGCAGTAACTCGCCTACTATCCACTAACTCGACCTCGGAAATTCATTCGGGTTAGATCGGAATGGCGCAGCGCGCGGTCGGTCTATCTCGCGCATATAGTGCCCGCATTTGCTTGAATTTTACGCGCCTCGTACGATGTATCTCTATCCATGTTTGTATATACGTATATATATATATATATATATATGTATATCTTGAGCACCGTAAAATCTTCTTTTACGAGACAGCCTTCGTTCTTCTATCAGGATACTAAATAATTCTTGAAAAATGCGAATTTGTCCTTATGATTCGTTCTTATGTATGTACATATGTATATGATATATAGATATATATATATGATATATTAATATATCTACATATGTATATACGTATGTATGAATATAGATAATTCCTTTCTAATTTCATTTATTGCTTGATATCGATCATCGAACTTATTAATTTATTTATCATTTCATATACAGGGAGACATTTTGAATTGCATACACACGAGAAACGATAAGTAGGTCAATGAATAATAAAGAAAGTCGATTGAGAGGTGTTCTTATGTCAAATCTAAATTTAAGTAAATATGTTTATGAAATACAATAAAAATATAGAAGAATTCAATTTGTGAATTAATATATTAAATAATCCGCATAACTTTAATGTGACAACGTAGTACCTATGTATTTAGAAAAAAATATATTTACGGAACTATTTCTATATATTATACTTGTATAATTATCTATAAAACTTTCCATTTATTCAATGATTATAGATAAAATGTCATCATCCAGCAAATACTACAGAATACCAATGAAAAAATTTAACAATATAAAAATAAAAAATTATCGCGTTTCTTGAAATATTATCAAGGAAAAAAGGAAAATGAAATGTTCCAATGTTAAAAGAAAATAAACGAATAGAAAAAAAGAAAATAATTTATATTATTAAAATTAATCATGATTTTATATGATAAATTAGAAGATAATCATCGAACAATCAAAACTTACAAGCTTGTTTTCCTCTACTTTCTGCACTCGCATCAAGAAAGTATCGTATCATATAACTACTAAACGTGACGGTTCAGCGTTTAAATGACTAAAAGAGAACATTGAGAAAGAGAAAGAAAGAGAGATATAGATGAGTTATGTACCTATATCTATCGTTTCTAACGCGTTCCCCTTTGCTACAAGAAGTATATTCAAGAGAAACGACTACCTTATAACCAAGTCGTAAGGAAACGGATAATTCGATAATTCACGTGACCTAGTCACGTGCTACTTCCGCGCTTTTATTTGACTCTATTGATTTCTATGTTTCTTTCTCTTCGATAACCAATATATATATATGTTAGTAGCTCTCACGTTGTTAAAGTTGCGTGTTCGTTTTAATAAATATTAGAGGAAGGATAAATCGTACGAAACGAGTACGATCGATTTATAAACGAATTAATGATGATTCTCTTTACATAATAAATCTCTTACCAGATGCAAACATATAATTTATGATTTATACGATGATAAATGAAATAATAATTGTATGAGCTTTTGAAAAATAAATGAAAAATAAAGTTAAATATAAAGAAAAAAGAAAAAACGTTTTGTTTCGTTTCGTTTCATTTCGTTTCGTTTCGTTTCATCTGAAAGAGTTGGTTGAAAAAGTTTTGCTATTTGATGTATGTATCTGTTTTGATAGGACTTACAGTAATCGGAAATCTCTTTGAATTTGATGACTTTTTTTTTTGTTTATAGGGGAAAGGAAAGGGAGAAGGGGCCCGACAACAGTGCTTTTCGTGTGGCGTGGTGGTCGATAACCACAGTCAGCAGATACCATGTGATGTCTCTCGCTCGCTCTCTTTTCCGTTCCTCTCCTTCATTCTCTCGCTACACCTCTCTAGTGTATATACTGGCATATTGATCCAGACTACCAAGACATATGTGTAACATATAGTAGAATCTGGGAAGCTTAATTAACGGATCTTTCGATATTGCAATAAGTAATGCAACTTGCTGCGAACTTGACGACAGATGCATTTCACGCATTTATCGAGAATTATCAAACGTTTTCTCAATAACGATTTGAAAGAAACGAAAAGAATATTATTTTGATCTCGTTCGCTTTAAGATATTCATATATATAATTTTTGAAAATACAATTTTTGAAATACAAATACAAATAATTAAAAATATTTCGAATATTCGTAAAATGATGCGAATTAAAATAACCGAGTAAACGAAACGTAATACGATAATACGCGAATAAATGAGAAGCTGGCGAAGCATAATATAAAATTTCATGGTTGGAAAGAGGCGAATTAAATGAGAATGATCATAAAAAATGTTGATATATGAAGAATTTATACACGTTGATATAGTATACTCACCTAGTAAGCTAAAACTTGATCGTCCAAGCACAATTGCGAAATGTTCCGGAAATTACGATTGCGGAATCGAAAACATGTTCTTCTCCTTCCAATAAACTTCGCTTCCTCAAGCAAGATCTTCACTTGGTGAGATGATGGAAACAGTGACTCCTACTCAAAAGAAGGAAATGAAAAAACTCAATAATGATCGATTCATTGGAAATATATAAGAGATTTGTACAGTCCAATTATTTTCTTTTTAATTTTTTCTTTCTTAAAGGAAAGATAAAGAAATTTAATAACGAACGTAATATTCCAAATGGTTGAAAATAATATCAAAAAGGAGGTATCTTCACTACTCATGATCATAGCGATTATTAAGTTATCTTCTCGACTGTGAAAAGCAAACGTGCCATGGTCGACATTGTTACTATGACAAATCTATTACAACGCAAAAATTCACTAACTTATCTACGATATTTAATAACACACTACGATATCTTTATGTACCTTAAGATTTAAAATATTTTTTTTCTCTATTTATTTTCATTTTTTTTTTATTTTTCTTTTTTTAAATCTCAAACATTTATCTACCATGTCCGAATATTTTTTTTAAGAGAAATATTTTATATAATAACTTTTGATCTAATTAATGAAAATAAAAAAAAAATAAAAGATTTTACACGACTCGCAAATCTTGCGTCATGTTACCTTAATGAAAATACATTTGAGATATAAGACTGATATCGAAATTACATTAGAATGTTCGACAATGATTTATTATTCAATTTGATATATTCGATAATACGCGAACGTTTGACTACTCGATAATCGAACGGATTTTTCTAATATTCGAATATTTATAAAAAGAAAATATTGGTAAGGTTACATTAATCTGAATTATTTCAATTTAAATTGAACGAAAAAAAAATAAAAACAAAAGACAAAAACATTTATTATTGAATTTTATATTTAAATTGTAATTGCTAAACAATATGTAAGAATTACTTGGAAAAAAATTTTTTTTTTCTTTTTTTCTTCATACATGAAATTGATAAATTGGAAATCTATGCAATAAAATCATACATACACATATACCTATGTATATGCAATATAGATATCTCTATTTTTAGAATTGTTCGATATAAAAAAGATAATAATAGTTCTAGGCTCGAAAGACGATCGTTGGTAGAACCAATCTAAGTGATAATCCAGGTTGAAAGCTTATTAGCAACTGCCGCGCAAAAGAGAGCTTAAACGTCATTATTAAGCTGCGTCAAATAGGTTATCACTTTGCTTATTGACCTTCCGGTATGAGTGCTAGCCCCATATACATAGTGACCCGATCTATGCAGAGATAGCGCCACTTTCTTGATCGAACTGCATTTAGAAAATTACCATCGAAAACGATGGTTGTGTTCTATTTCTATAAGAAATTCTTTTCTCGAATTATTCATTGAGAAGAATACATCATTTCATCGTATTCCAAGTATCAAATCATTTTTTTCACTCGATACTCAAATACATACGTAGCTCGAATATAAGTTATGATTTTTCAGACGAAAAAAAGTCGAGGTTAAGTTCGTACTTCTTTTTTTTTTTCAAACTCGAAAAAATGTATAAAATGTAGTTACATATATATGAAACATAAATGATTTTCCTAAAAATTGACTTTCTTTCCTTTTTTTTAATTTTATTTTTCATTTTTTCTTTCTTTCTTTTTTTTATTTCACTAAATATAATGGACAGAAACAATAATTTTGCAAAAGTTTTATCGATACATCTCTTCCATGTTTTTTCACGTCACCACGATACAACGACATTCTCGTGATACAAAGCGTTGTATCTTCTCGATTATTCTTAATCCACGTTTTAAATATATCAATGTACATAAATTCACCGACAAATATATGCTTCGAGTACTAAAGATACTTAGAGTAGGGATGAAAAATTTGGAGGAAAAAGGGGTTGAAACAATTGAGAGCTCAATTGAGAACGTACGTAATCGAAAAGGAATGTAAATGAAAAAGGTTTAAACAAAATAAACAAGAAATTATTTTTCTTTTTCTTTTTTTTTTTCTTTTTTGTTTTGAAAGTCAACAATAACAGACATACGAAATGAAAGTTAAATAATTACGAAAAAAAGAAAAATAATAGTTCAAATGCATTGGCGTAGGCGTGCATGCTTAATATGAAAATTTTCAAAGAAATTTTCTGTACGAGTAGTCGAGTCCGATATATGTGTAAAAAATTCGAAAATAAATTTCGACATAGCATTTTACTCACCATGATATTAAATAGTGTAGATGATTTTTCAACGGTGGAAAATAATCCACTTATTCGCGCGGCCTTTTAATGACGATCGTTCGAACGCGCACTAGTACAATCAACCGTCAGAAGAAATTAACGTCTACCACCCCTTCGAATGAAGGGGTGCTACTGGCATAAGGTAGGAGAACCCGTGTCCGGCTCTAACACGCAGCAATTTTCCTACTTTGCCATAGGACTTGAAACTCGCGCATGTTTCTTACGAATGATTGTTGCCTGGCAGCACCAGTCACAGCAACGGTACCATCAACCAATATACATACGTCTACAAAACATTGATGTTTTTTCAAGCTTTCCCATACTCTCTTTAATTTCCCTACTTTCAACAAGAAAGGAAAATTAATAAGAGCCAAATTGCATTTCTCCTTAATCGTTGATCAAAATGATTTCGTATTCGGAATAATTCATTATTTTTTAACTTTTTATCGTAATTTTTGTAATTTATAAATAATTTTTATGCGATTATTGTGATATCAGAATGAAGAATTATTTTCGAACGTCACCTGGCATACTTCCGATTCTATTTTAATTGATACGAAAACAGATCATTTTAAGATAGTTCTTGAATCTTTCCATTTTTCTTTTTTTTCTTTTTGTCTTCTCTTTTTATCATCTTCGTTAAAATTTTTCATTCGGTACCTTAAATCTGCGTGCGCACATGTATGATCATGTTGAGAGAGGAAATTGTGTCTAGTTCTCTCAGAGGTTATTCATCGTGAGATATTTTCATTTTTATATTGATTAAAAATATCTTTATCGCAAAAAAATTATGAAATCATGAAGTCATTAGGAATAGCTCGATTTTTACCAATAGAATTACAAGTGTCACGAAACAGAATTTTACAAAGGCATTACACAAGTGATATACTTAAAAATGTTTATATCAGTACGCCAATATTTTATGTTAATGCAGGTACATAAAATATTATGTTGTCCAATAACTTTGTATAATGTCTTTATTTACATCTTTTATATTTATGTCAGCTCCACATATTGGACATTTGTATAGTGCAACTTTAGCAGATTGTATAACAAGATACAGATCCATGCTTGGTCATTCCACATTTTTAAGCACTGGTACAGATGAGCATGGTAATAAAGTAGAAACTGCTGCAAATTTAGCTAAGATTCCAACATCAGATTATTGTACAAAAATTTCAAAACAATTCAAGGAAATGTGCGATAAATTTTCTGTGAATTATTCTGCATTTATTCGTACCACAGAACAACGTCATCTCGAGGCAGTGCATCATTTTTGGGTTGTTATATTTCTTTGATATAAATCTCATAAAGAAAGACTAATTATTATATAAGTAATGTTAATCTCGTTACAAACATACATACATACATTTTTAGAATGTTTTGGATACAAGAGGATATATTTATTTAGGAAAATATTCGGGATGGTATTGTACATCGGACGAAGCATTTCTTACAGATATAGAATTAGATGAAATAACAGATGCATCTGGTAAAACAATTAAAGTCTCTAAAGAATCTGGTCACCCTGTAGAGTGGACAGAAGAAAACAATTACAAATTCAGATTAAGTACTTTACAAGATGAATTGAAATATTGGATAAAAAGGAGTATGAAATTACATACAAGAAATTATGAAAATTATAATTTCATATTGAAAAGTATTCTTTTATTATATAGAAACTACTGTACAACCTGCAAAATATCATAAGATTTTAAGTAAGTGGATAGAAGAAGATATAGATTTGCATGACTTAAGTATATCAAGACCTACAAGTAGGGTTCCTTGGAGTATTCCAACGCCTCAAAACAAAAATCAGTCCGTATATGTTTGGTTAGAAGCATTAATAAATTATTTAACTGTATTGGGTTATCCAAATGATACATACAAGCAATTTTGGCCACCAAGTTTGCAGGTATGCTACATATGATGTATCTTGTAAAACTTAATAAGAAAAAAAAATATATATATATATATATATTTTTAATATTAATTTTATTAATATGAAATTTAGATTATTGGTAAAGATATATTAAAATTTCATGGCATATACTGGCCAGCATTTTTAATAGCTGCAGGACTTGAACCTCCTCAAACATTACTGTGTCATGGACATTGGACGGTTGATGATAGAAAAATGTCTAAATCAAAGGGTAATGTTATTTCACCTTTTGAAGCAGCTAATAATTTTACAGAAGAGGGTTTAAGATATTTCATCTTAAGAGAAGCTGTGCCTTATAGCGATGCAAGTAAGTTTATAATTTGAATCAATATGTCATTCTAATCTATAATAAAAAATAAAAGAAAAAAAAATAAACTTTTCTATTTTAATAGATTATAGTGACAATAAAATCCTAAGAACAATAAATGCTGAACTTGCTGATACATTAGGTAATTTGATTAGCCGGTGTACAGGAAAAATTATTAATCCATGGGGAGAAGTTCCTAATCCAATGGAGTTTGCTTATGTTTTAAAATCAGATATAGCTATACAAACCATAAAGATCACAGAATGCTTGGGTGATAATACACGATCCCATTATGAAGAGTATAATCTACATAATGTAGTAGATGTAACCATGGCTGCATTACGTATGGTAAATCAAATGATAGAATATCATAAGCCATGGTTACTAAGCAAAAAATTAGATAACCAAGATTCTCTTATGGAGCTCAAGGCTGTTATTTCTGTCGCATTAGAGAGCGTAAGAATATCCACTTTGGTATTGTCTCCTATTATTCCAAGATTAGCTAATAATATTCTTGATTTTTTGTTAATACCAAAAGAAAAACGCACTTGGTATGACACAGCCTCACAATATCGGGAGAAAAGTTTACCGAACGAAAGGAATTTCGATCGGAATGGTATGATATTATTTAAACGAATAAAAGTTTCATAAATTTGATACGTATGGTGATGTATTTACTGTGGCAATATATCCCATTGACCTTAATTTATATCTATCTAATTTATAGCGATGGGACGTTAATTGAGAAAAAAAAGTCATGTCTGTGTATATAGAATAGTATTTCACTTCTATATTACAGTAATATTTGAAAGACAATTAAATCGATATTATCTAATTATAACGATACGGGATATAAAATTTTGTGTACAGAAAATATTGTTTGGCATATTATAAAAGATACGATGATAGGTGGCGCATACGTATAGAGGGCAGAACGTAAGTTCACGTATATCTTCTTCTCTTTCTGACAAAGGAAAGGAACGGCCTATCTTCGTATTCATGCATCTTGCGTCTCTACCCGCGCAAAGCTTGTTCGTTTCGTTCGTCTCGTTGCGCAACGCGAAGCGCGCAGCGTCTGTATGCGCATAGTTGAGGTAGATCGTCGGGCAGAATGTCTCGCTAAAAAAAGCGCGGTTTATCGACGAAGTGGAGTGCTCTCGTGACAAATTCGTCGGGAAGCAACTCTTCGAAGAAAGACTAAAGTTTCAATTAATTCCGTGAATGGGAATACGCGGATGGTAAGTGAGCTGTAACGCGCAACCGACACTTTCGTACGGCGCTGTGTATGATGGATTAAACAAAATGGCTGCCCGTTTGTCGTTGGCGGTATTATTTATTTGGTTTGGGAAAAAACGAACGGTGGATTATAATTGGGTTATCGCGATAAGCTTATATGTTGCGTGAAAACTATCGTAGATTTTGAGAGAACGACAGATTCCAGGATTCATTTTATCATTTTATGATTTTATGTATGTACTTCTTTACTATCGCACTATTTACTTTCATTTTACGTATTAAGATGAAACTATAATAGAAGTGAAATAATATATACTTGTGGAAGTCGTGCCTGTCGTACCAATGTAGATATTATCATTTCTAATCAATTCTACCTCTATAGATGTTAAACATAACCTTATTGTCGTAACGATAAACGGGCGGATATTTAAGTTCACATTTAATTAATTGTATAATATTCTTGATAATTCTTATTTCGTTCTTCAGAACTGAAAACATGTCTAGCTCTTATATCGTCGAGCCGCAAGAAAAAGAAACTCAGAAACAGGATGACACATTGATTATTGTAGTTAATGATGATGGCACAATATCAGTAGATCAAGAAACACTACAAAATTTAATAAGTAAGTAATTGTTCAAATATGTAAACAGTTTAAACATTACTTTGTTTTAGCCTGTTTATTATTCATTAATGGCTCTTATTTCTTTTTATAATATTCACCAAATATGTTAATATTAATATATACTAACTAAATAATTAATGTTTATTAACTTTGTTTAGATTTTCATTGACACTTTACATTTGTATTAATACATAGATTGAACTATATATTCTTCTTATACAATTTGGTAATATAAAGTTCCTTGAAAATCAAATATCAATTATCACATTAAAGACACATTATATATTTATTGATAAATATTTCTATATATATTTTCAGTGAACCAATCAAATGCGAATGTTAGTGTAGTAAGATTGGGACAAAGTGAACCAGGTGCTAACAATGGCGATATAACATTGACAGTAGATCCACCAACTTTTACATCTTCAAGCATTACGCCAATAGGTAATGCAACAAGTACAGATGCAACTGGACTGGTTGATCCTTTTATGGAAATGGATCCTGAACAATTGGAAAGATTGGAAACTGCTCTTCAAAGTGAGGAAGCGAAACAAATCTTGGGCGAAAATGTTACTGCAATGCTTGGTTTGTTGATGCTATAATTTAATGGGATATATATTAACAATATGATTATTTTATTAACAAATTATTTAATTATTGCATTTTTTAGATATGTTGTCCATAGAGGAACAGCAAAAGTCAATAAAATATAGTGTAGAACTGGATCATTGCTATACGAATAAGTTACCTGATTCTAAACCAAAAGATTCATTGACAAATTATCCATCTTCCAGTGATATACAATATACACATCCTTCTTCTCCGTCAACAGTGTCAACAATGTCATCACCACCCAATGAAATAGAAAAAGTGAAATCAACTACTAAAACTGTAAGTGACAATTTCTTGAAATGTAGTTATTTTTCTTTTTACGATATATTATTTTAGGGGAAGCCAGTTGGTCGTCCTCGCAAAAATCCACTTACTCCTACCACTTCTACTCTTCGATCAGCTGGGAATTCACCTGGGGTATCTAAATCAGCAGGACACTCGATGTCTAAAGGTGAAATTAATCTACAAAAAAGAGTCTGTAAAAATCTAAGCATGCTATTTATTACTGTTAATAAATTCTCATATTGGAGATTATATTGTCATACTGATTTAATCATGTTCCTAATAAATAAATTTTTATTACTGATATCCTTATATAATATTTTACCTATTATACACTATCATAATTTTACCTAGTATAATAAAATGTTTCTTATATAGCACATCGATTATCTCATGACGAAGAAGAAGAGGAAGAAGGTAGTGCCTCACCTTCAGAGTCTTCTGAATCAGAACCTCCATCAGACAATGATTCTGATTTTGGTCCTCGAGGTCCAAGGAGAGGAGGAGTCAGAGCCAGAGGTGGACGAAAAGGTCTTACCACTAGGGGTGGCTACATGACAGGTGGACGAAGAAGAAACTCAAATAAACATATGGATATAGAACAAGTGCGTCGTTTAGATATGGAAATGGCTGCTGCTGTTAGTGCAATGAAAACTCCTGATAAGGAGGATAAAATGGGTAAGCATGATAATTTTTTTAAATCTATATACAATAAATAATAATGAATTTAGTGATTAAAAAAGCATTGATACTATTTAATAATTATTGATAGTTTCAATTTATTAAAAAAGATTACTAAATATTTAATTTTATCAGGAGCACACGGTTCTGTCAGAGGTAGAAGACAATTCAAAACATTTGGTGTTAGAAAAAGAGATGAAACGCAACATACACAGGCGTCACTCACTACAAGTGAAACTGCAATCAATATAGAGAAACCCCTACAAACAACAAATCAAGTGAAAGCAAATCTAATTAATAGCAATATGATCAAAGGTGATATGATTTTAACAAAGCCAGGTCAAGGAAGAAATAATCAAAAATTAACTCTTGTACAAAAACAAGTTGTGATGAAAACGAATGAGCTCAAGAACATAGATGTAAAAAAACCAATGATTCTTCCAAAAGGCAAATTTTTGAATCAAGTACAGACGAAATTTATATCAACGAAAGATGGAAAATTAATGCATGTACCGATCGCACCAAAGCCAGTTGTGTCGAGTACACCACCTGCCCAAGAAAAGGCAACATTATTACAAACATCTCCAATACAACAATATCAAGGATTGCAACAACAAGGCAAATCTATTACATCTGTCATGGCAGTAAAAGTGAAGCCTTCTGAAATAAAAAGAGAAAGAAGAAAATCTGAAAAAATGATAGATATTATTGCTAAAACAGAAAGTGATAATGCAAAAATTGTAGAAATTAAAAACGTAGACAGTTAGTATCATATTTGGTAGTTTATTATATTTATATATTATTTCATTTTCAGATATTTAAATATATCTGGTATATTATATATGTATATTAATAATTAAAATAAATTTCATGCATCTTTTAGACATGAAGAAACATTCGCGTAAAGAACATAAGAAATCTCCAGGATTTGTGGCAGATACTTTAGGTCCGGCATTATTTTCTGCACCTGACATTATTCGTCGTGTCGGTTCAAACAATGATCCAAAAAATGCCGACAATACGGTATCTTCTTTAATTGCCACTATGCCAAGTTCAACTATTGCCTGTGGAATTGCTAAATCATCTGCTCAAGGGACACAAATAATAAGTTCAACAAATGTTACCACTACGACTTCAAACATAACACAAAGTTCAGATTCAGAATATACAACGAAAACTTTGATAACAAATACGTTAGAAGAAGACGTATCTCAAGTCGAACATCATTCAAGTATTGAAAATGTGACGGAAAATGTATTGAAAGGAGAAAACGAAACTCAAAAAACAGATTCAAAGGCAGATCCAGATGAGGAATTACAACCATCCTTAAGTACGTGTAACACCAAGAAAATTCTTATTCTTCAGTTAGGAAATACAATCTCCTTTTCCTCATTTTGTTTTGTACATTTTTAGTTTCGTCTCTCGAATAATATTTATATTTATTTAAAAATATTATATTTTCTTAGTTACTACCTCATCACAAATGATTGATCAAGCCATGGCACTACCTACTGTGCCAAATCATATTATCACTAAACATAGTAAGTTTCGTTATCATGCCATCAATGAAATTCTTTTCATAAAGTTACACAAACAAATGTAAAATAACATTTATGATATTCGACAGGAAACATAATTTTTAATATTGTCAAGAGTTTTGATAAATTGTTTTATAAGAAGTTTACAATAATGTATACAATGTATATAATATGCATCATGTCTATGTTACAAAATTATTTATAATATATTTAATTATTAAAGGTGGCATAGAAGGGGAAGAACATCTTTTAGCTACATTAGAAATGGAAGCCAATAAACATGATGAGGAGTTACTAGCAGAAGCATTATTATTACAAGAAGAACTTGGAGTTGATTTAGGAGATCATGTATGCTGGTTTTTTTTTTTTATATATATATTTATTATCTTCACAGAGTTTTAATATTAATAAGGTGATATTCATTTAATGGTTTTCTTTTTTAGGCTCCTTTGGTAGATCAATCTGTACCATCTACGTCATTAACATCAACTCCTACACATGTTTCTTCACGGGAAACAACAATTAATCAGGAGTTAACAACTAAATCACTAGATACAGGGGCACAAATATCAACAAATATTATACCTGAAGTAACGAAAAAAAATATTAGAGATGATAAAGAACCTATACAAATAGTTCGTGGCGGACGTGTAATAACTTTACCACCAATAGAGGCTCCAGCAACAAGGAGCAAACGATTACAAGCAAAATCAGAAATTGTTGTGCAAAGGACTCCAGAACCTATCAAGAAACCTGAGAAATATGAATCACCAACTGTTCAAAGTCATTTAGAACGTAAAGAAGATCTAAGATTAAATATAAGTGAGCAAAATGAAGACGATGATGATGAGGATGACGAAGAAGAGGAAAATTCAGATTCAGAAGACGACCCTGATAGATTGTGGTGTATTTGTAAGCGACCCCATAATAATCGTTTTATGATATGTTGCGATGTTTGCGAAGATTGGTTCCATGGAAAATGCGTACACGTCAGTAAAGCAATGGGACAACAAATGGAAGAGAAAGGTATAGAATGGGTTTGTCCTAATTGTTTAAAGAAAAAGGCAGATGACAATAAAGTGAAAATAAATACGCAGTTAATGTCAGGAAGAGAGAGACAACGGCAAAATTCGTTTATGGAGGATTCTTCATCCTTGATGGAGGAAGAAACATCCCAGCATTCTCTTTCCCCAACAAAAGATGCACCGTTATCTTCTGCATCGTCTCACGATCATAATATTGTACGAATTTCAGGTACCACTCAATGCGTAGTATGCAAAAAAGAAGCTAGGAATTCTAGTATTTATTGTTCGGATGCATGTATCCTTGCACATGCCCAAGAAACATTAACTAAGGACAAACCTGTGGCAACGAGTTCCAATTCAAAGACATTAAAACAATCGCCTTTGGGAATAGCCAAAGCAAAGGCGGATGCCAGAGTAATCGTTTTTGAAAGAAGAACTGGAAGACTCCTTACAGGTACGGAAGCACCTAAAAGATCGAATTTAAAGACATGGTTGAAAGAAAATCCAACCTTCGAGGCTGTACGAGCGGATAGTCTTAGCCAAGTAGAAATAGGAGGGAAAACGGTTACGGTTTTACCTGCACAACGATTAAACAAACCTGGAAAATCTCCGCAATTATTAGCTGCTAAAGCACAAGCAATACCAAAAATGGTTTATACCAATATACCAGGTTCTAAACAAACGATTTTAATAGCTAGTAGTAAAAAAATTACGACGATTGCTGGTGCACAACAACCACAAACAAGTACATTGCACAATAAACCGCATCAACTTAAACAAACTTTTCTTGATACTACGAGTAAGGGCAATTTGATTTTAAAACAAACGACTATAAGACCCGCATCATCGCCTCAAGCAAAAGCACAAGGAACGACTACACAGAAACAAGCACAGAATAAGAAACAAGAAGTAAAGGTGCTAACGCCCCAACCGAAACAACAGGTTAAAGTACCAATTGTTAAGAAGCCTGAAACTGAACCAATACGATTGAACATTCGAAAAACATTGACAGAGCTTTTGTCAAGTCGTATAAAAGAAACGGAAGATTTAAAGCTATCCGACGATGAAATCGCTGATTTAGCTTTTAATATAGAAATAGAAATGTACAAATATTTCAAAGATACAGGGGCAAAGTATAAAGCTAAATACAGGAGTCTTGTATTCAATATAAAAGATACAAAGAATTTAACATTATTTAGAAAAATTGCTGATAAATCATTAGCTCCGGACGCGGTTGTAAGATTAAGCCCAGACGAAATGGCTAGTCAAGAATTAGCCGAGTGGCGAGAAAAAGAGACTAAACATCAATTAGAGATGATTAAGAAAAATGAATTAGATTTAATGGCACAAGCAAAGTCTATAGTGGTAAAAACACATAAAGGCGAACAGATTATAGAAAATGACGGTGGTATTGGTTTAGTGGATCCGAAAACACCGGTGCAAGATATAGTGACCGCTTTGAACAGTGGTGACAGTATTAGTTCTATCGATACGAGTAAGGAAAGAGAAGACGGAGAGAGAATAAAATTAACGTCCGAAATGAAAAGATCGAAGAATGGCGAGGAGGGTAGGAAAAAGGATAAAGAACGGGAAGGTACCAGAGATGGTGGAAGATTAAGGGATAAGGAAGGACGAGAAAGGAGTACGAGTAGAAGCAGACATCGTCACAAACGAGATAGGGATTATAGTAAGGCGAGAGAACGAAGTAGGGATAGAAAGGCTAAAAGTAAGGAGAGTAGACGAGAGAAAGATAAGGAACGCGAGAAGGACAAGGATAAACAAAGAAATAAAGATAGAGAAAAGATTAAGGATAGAGAGAGGGAAAAGGAAAAGTATCAAAATGAGAAAGAAAAGCATAAAGGTGGTTGGACGAAAATGCGGAATCGTAATGAATCGTTGAAGGAAGGAAAGAATGGAGATAAAAAAGAACAAGGACGTAAAAAAGAAATAGAAAAGAAGAAAGAGCCTACACCACCCATAGCCGATAAACCGATAGAGGATCGTTTGTGGAGGCATATAGAAGATGAAGCTACTACAAATACCATAGATGGTAATGATTCTGATGTATCTGATAGAGAACCAAGTTCTACAGTTACGATCAAAACACCGGACATTAATGAAGAACCCGAAAGATATACCGATCCGGAGATAGAAAAGGATATTTCGAAAACATCATGGCAAACAGTCTGGCGAGGATTTGTTAACATGGTGGATGTTGCTAAGTTTTTTATTACGGCTCAAGAAGTGAGTGGTCATGCCAGGGATCTAATGAACGATCTTCCAGATACAGTAGATGTTGTTGGTAGAATAAGTCATGAAACTGTATGGGATTACATTTCGAAGATGAAGAAGACAGGATCTAAAGAAATTCTTGTTATAAGGTTAACGGCAGCGAACGACGAGGAAAAGATTCCTTATATAACTTTATACAGTTATTTAAATAGTAGAAGTCGATTAGGCGTCGTTGGTAATGTTTCCAAAAATATAAAAGATTTTTATATAATGCCCTTTTCAAACCAAAGCACAATACCGCGAGTTTTATTACCTCTCACCGGTCCTGGTTTTGAAGAAAATAGACCGCATTTGCTTCTTGGTATTATAGTACGCAATAGAAAGAAACGTTTGACCACTATACCTCCGGTAGTTGCAGCAAAAATACAGAAAAAAGATCCCGATCGTAGTTATACGCCACCATTAGTGGGTACTTCGAAAGATAAAACTTCTACTACACCACCAGCCTCTCCTATGGGATATAAAGCAAGTGCAACCGATACCATTAAAGATAAACAAGCAGTAACGCAAATGACTTTAGAAACTTTAAATAAGGCACATATCGGGATGTCAAAATCAGTAATAGATAGTGCTGCAATATGTAAAATTGTACCGGAATTATCTTCGAAGATTGATTTAATGCCGTCACCACTTAAAACGCTAGATGACGATGGCGATGAACCTTACAGTCCAGGTGAAATGGATGAAGATGTTACGAATACACAAACGGTTATACACGATACTACAGATGTATTATCATCGGCAAAAAATTCTACAGAATTACAGAGAAAGATGGATGAATTAAATAGACAAATAGAAGAACAAAAACAACAAATACAAAACATTAGCTCTTCGTTTCTCAATGACACGACACCTACTCTGCCGGTGAGAGCACTGATAATTATATTTTTTTTTAAATGCAATTGTTACTGTTTCTCCTATTACCCCATTGTAAATAAACTGTTTGCATCTATTCATGGCATCCTATTCCTATCCTCAAGCTGCGTAGATTTTTTTTTCTTTTTTTTTTCTTTTTCTTTTTTTTTTTTTTTTTTTTTTTTTTTTTTTTTTCAATTATAATTTCATTAAATTATAATGTACAGAATAAAATGTATTATGCAATCGTCATCATATATCAATGTGTATTCTTACAAAAAATTATTGATACAGAAATATTAGTTCTTATTTTTATTATATAATAGTATAATGTGTATATGTAAATGCATATCATTTATTTAACGTGATATAAAAGAATTATTTTTAATTTCGTTAAACAAAAGACACTTTAATCTTTCTTATATAGTCTATGTAGCTTGATATCAATGGCTTTCTTTGTACGTACGTTATAAATTTCTGATTTTTTATAATATTTATAAAATATAACGATTTTCCTTTATTTTCAGGGTTTGGGATTAGATCCTCCTAATACAAAGGATTCCGAAGAAGCTTATAGCCCATCTGATACACGTTCGTTTACACCACCACCTCCAGGAATTTCGAAATTTGCCCAACCAATTCTCGATAAAGTTTCGGATATAACAATACCGCCAAATTTACAAGAGATACTTGCGAACGTTAAACGACAAGAATCCTCAAAAGTGGATCCTTATCTACCATCTAAGCCTAGTGCTACATTTTTGACTACCGTTAATTCTACGGTTTATCAAAATTCAGAAAAATACTCTTCACCTTCTCAAGCCAAAGGACCAAATTTAGGCAAAGGAAATTCCGAAAAGGCACCTTTCACGGATGCTGTTCCACAGACTGCTCTTTCGAAAGAAAGCAAAAGTACACTGAGTTCACTCAGTGATTTAGATCTGATAAGAAAAGCTGAAGAGGAATTAGCCGCTGTCGCAGCAGCATCGGCAGTATCTACTGTACCCAATGTGCCTATATCACCTATAACGCCTTCTGGAACAAATTTAATAACGCAAACATCTCCTGTTCCGTCTACGCAATGTGGTAATTTGACAGCGTCTCCTACGCTTCATCAGCCTATGTTGTCACCTCCCATTGCTCATGTGGAAACCTCATTTAAGAAGACCTTCGCACCTGAACAACCAAAACCACCGGGTCTTGAAGATGAAGATTTTCCTGCATTTCCTTCAACACCACCGACAATGGACAGCATGTCAAAAATGATGCCGCGATCGAAGTACGCTCATAAAAGTGGTATTGTGTTAAGTGTAAAACGAAAAGTATGCGAAGATGATAGTTCATCTCCTGCAGTTAAAACTCCAAGGACAAAGTCGAGATGGGGTCAAGGACCATCGGAATAAAATTATTCAGAAATTACTTTGTACTATGAAAGTACAAAAGGAGGGCGTTGCATCATATAAAATATAGTTATGTCATAGGTTACAGCGATAAGACAAACTTAACAGTTTGAATGCTGTTATCGAGAATGTAGAAGGGATGAGAAGAGAATTTTTAGTATGAATGAAAATTATGTATTAAAAGAAGAAAATTCTCTCTTAGTATGGTTAATGAAAACAAAGGACCTTGAAATGATTCTCTATTACATCATAAGATGTAACTATAATTAAACAATATATGTAATTAACTCTTAATTTTTAGATAATAATCGTATTTCTATATTCCATCTGAAATATTAAAAAAGATTTAAATCTCAAATATAAAAAAAATTTTTGCAAAATTGGAGACAATTTGGAATGCAATGTATTATTCAATATATTTTTAATTATCACTCTAGAATTGAGGTATGATTTTAAAAAATATATTATTTTCTTCTGCATCCACGATGTAGATATAAAAGATTGTTTAGAAAATAATACGAATGATATTTACATTTTTTGTAATTATTCTATTCATAATATTTCATCAAATTTTGAAATATTATAAACCATACTACAGTAGAAGATTTTCTTCTCCAAGAATTGGAAGTAGCTGTAGTGAAAACAGGAATTGGATGATAATATTGCTGGTTCCTTGTGAAAAAAAATAGCTTGAAAATATACGATAAAACTTTTTTGATGTAAATGTAAAGATCTCTTAATTTTCGGGAAAAATGACTTTGAAAACTTAGAACATACATAACTTGATTCAATTGTAAAATTTAAGAGGTGTATCCTTTTGTTTTGTTATATAATTATTTAAGAAGAATATCAGAAATGTAGATGTCAATGCATTATTATTATCTATATATGCTATTAGTTTGAATTGAAGTACATGCATGTTCTAAAACAAAGCCATTTCTCTCCAAAATAAAGATTTATATTAAGAAAATTTATTATTTGAATATTTGTTTTATTTTTTTTCTTTTTTCTTTTTTTTTTCTTTTTTTTTTTTTTTCTTTTTTTTTTTTTTTTTACAAGGAACCATTCCCTTTCCTAGATTTGTCATCATTTCTATCACCTCCTATATTTTGCAAATCAATGTTTTTACAATAAGATTTTTAGAGAACATCGTAAGTCAGAATTTGAGTCAACAAAAATTTGACTCGCTATTCTTTGCGTTTTTTACATTTTTAATTACATATTGGTTTGAAAACACTGCTGTCCAAAAGTATCAAAAGGACAGCTGAATTTGTCATTAAGCACATATCTGTACAGAAATATAATTATATATTCTTTAATATTAAAATTATCAAATCTATACAAGGAGTATAGTTAACAATACTTATCTTCTTTTATGACTTTATTTTAAAAGATATGTGCATATATGAACAGATAATATAAAATTCTATAAATTTTTTTTTGGACAGTATCCAAGCATAACTGATGTAAATACCAAAGTGAAAAAGAGATGAATAAGCGTATAAGCAGACTTAATGATTATTATACCGCTTGAAAATGATGCTTATCTATGTATATAGCTGAATTGAAAGTTGTGTAATATATTTTGTTAAAAGTTACCTGGGGAAAAAAATAATGCCAGGTTATCTAAATCACGTTAAACAATATCAATGTATATAAGTTATGCAATGTTTCATTTTATTAAAATTCATTAAAATTGGTTGTATATTATAAGTGATAATTGATATATAGGGCATACGATATATATTTCTTTGCCAGATTTTATTGATATATCTTGTAAATGTAGAATAGTTTCATATGTGAAATTTCTTTTCATAAGAAGGTAAAAAAAGAATTATTTTCTTTATAATCACGTAAAAGATTTGACATTGTGTTTGGTCTTCCTAGCCATCACACAAATTACTGGTAATATATAAAACTTCCAAGCGTATTATGTTATATCCCACGTAAAAATTTCCATAATATGGAAAGGTATACATTTATAACATTTAAACCGATATCACCAAAGTTTGTGTAATTGTTCTATTTGAATGGTACTATGAAAAATAGTTGAATTTCAATATTTTTACTTGTTCTATATACATACAAACACATGCATACATAACAGTGCAGAGAATTCATATGCATTGAAAATATTTACTTTTTCTTTTTTTTTCTTTTTTTTCTTCTTTTTTTTTTTTTTTTTCTTGTATTTTATTTTATTATAACAGCAACAACAACATATTAGATAATTTATGTTTATAAGTCTTTCTGATGCAAATCAATGATATAGCTACATATGTTTTAAATTAACGTTCTATTAATTTGGTTAAGTACGGCATAAAAATACTTGTTCGCATACATCATAGCATAGTTTTTGGGTTCTAGTGTATTATCATTATACACAATATATCATATTATACTATTAAGCTATTTAGCAAATAACTACATATGTGAAAGTACCCATGCATCTAGTGCATTATAATCGAGTTAATTTGCATACATTCTCAGAAATATGACTTTTAATATGCAATATGTTCAGTGTACACTTTTTAGAAAGTAGTCATTTTAATATCTACTTTTGTATATCCTTGGATGATACAGCAAAATAAACCATAATGTATTATCACAAGTAATATCACAGATGAGATCGCATGAACCAATCAATTGTACCCATAACAATTTTTATTCTAAATATAATAAAACGATTCTCTGCTGCCTAGAACGTGAACGATTAGTTATATAATATGTAGTACGTGTGTGTATATATATGTATATATATATATATGTATATATATATTATATACATGTATATATATATATATATATATATATATATATATGATATCACGAAATGATTGCAATAGTTTAGTTTATGGAATGAGGCGCCAAAAATGCATAAAGAAATAATCTACTTGACCGACTGCTGGTTTTTATGGTATAACATTATTTCTTCATTAGATCTTTTATGTCTTAACAGGTCGTTAGCATAAAGTTAGAAAATAGTTATTAGTATTTCGTAAATAATGATATTATGAAAATAAACCATATTTATGTAGAATATGTTCAATTGTCGGTAATAAAGAATAATTGCATTCTAATATATAGTCAATTTCAAATATGATATATTTAATGTTGGTTGCACTGGAATTTTAAAAGAATCATTTATAAAATCAAGATGGGACATCAAGCGATAATCGATGAAAAGTAAAGGTAAAAATTATTCTATGGTATATATGAACATTATTTGTCTAAAAATTGAAGTTTCAAAATAACATGATATAATAATAATTAAAGAAATAATAAATAAGATATGAATATGAGAAATTTCATTATATATGTCAATTTCAAATTTGGAACCATTTTAAAAGTAATACTAGAGGGCTCTTAAGTTATTTCAGCTATGACGCATGCATTTGCATGTATCATGTTAGTGAATTGTTTTGTTTACGCTAAACAGTTAATTTATTAACTTAATTTATAAATATTTTTATATTGTATTTGGAAAATATGAATTATCGATTATGATTAGAAAACAGTTTACGAGCGTTAACGTCATCTTACCAGGTTTTTGCCAAAGTATTTGAACATGATTTGAGATTTAACCTGACTAATATTCGATATGACATCATGCCATAAACTCGTGCGGTGTGGCTTATGAATTAATATAAAATGTATAAAATTAAATATCTATCTTTGTTTTATTTGAAAATGTAATCAGAATAATCGATAAGAAAGAAAAAGAAAATCAATATGGCTACTATAATATTATTACTTAGTATAACTTTAGTATGTGGACAGGAGTATGAAGGTTGTTTTAAGAGTCCTGCGGTGGATCCTGATTTATCTTCCTTAATTTCAAGTCGTATTACTGCCCCTAATGAATGTATCAAACAATGTTATTCGCTTGATTACATGTAAGTACATATATATATATATGTATATATATATTGGAATTGTATAAAAAAGAAGCATAAAAGTAAGATATATTATTATTATTAACATTATTATAATTGCAGGTTTGCTGGATTACAGAATGGACAGAGATGTTATTGTGGTAGTAAGTTTGGTAAAAATGGCTTGTCCGACTCTTGCAATATTCCATGTACTGCTGATGCATCTAAATTTTGTGGAGGTCAGGAAGCTATGAGTATATATTCGACTGGACAAAAAGGTATGTTCCTTGTAGATATTTATTGATTTTGTATTTATTTATTAAGTATTTATTTAATTGTAGGTCCCAGTAGACCAAGAGCTATTCAAATAATTCCTCAAAAAGATGATAGTTTCTTAATTACATGGCAACCACCTGATATATCAAATGGAAATATTACATCTTATACACTGACTGCTGTTGCTATTAAAACGCACAGTTATAACAATTTATCACCGATAGAAAGTCAAGTACAAGGTGCCACATCTAATAGTACTATTTTAAGAGGTCTTCAACCTGGTACTAAGTATAATGTATCAATTTCTGCAAGTAATTCTCAAGGAATCAGTAAACCAGCTTATGTTACTGAATGGACCTCCATAGGTCCACCTGATAAACCAGCTACACCAGAAATATTAAATCAAAATAATACTACCACAACAGTTATGCTTTCTGAGGGAAGTAGCGAAAATGGACCAGTGAGCGCTTATCAAGTTGTAGTAGTTCAGCCTGGCACAATACCTCCGGTTGGGTCAGATGTTATGTATTTAAATTATGAAAAGTCATTTCAAGAAGGTTTAGGTTATTATATAACAGCAGAATTTGATGCATCAGACTTTCATAATTATAAAAAATTTGTAGTAGGAGATGGAAGATTAATAGGGGGATATTATAATGCTCCTTTAAAAACTGAACCAATGATGCCACAAATAGGATTGGTGGTTATATCAAGAGCACAAGGAGAAGTGCAGTATTCCTATTCTAATTTTACCAACAGTATTCAACAATTTCAACAAGATGAATTTCATCAAATGGATTCTGTTGTTGTCATTATTTTACGTATAGGAATTATTCTTTTAGGATCTTTACTTATTTTATCCATATTAATATTTTATTTAGTAAGACGTCGTCATGAAAAGGCCCATATAATAAAACTTCCAGAGCAACAAGAATTGACATTACAAGGGCCATTGCATGAAGTAGATAACATGGGATATATTCCAGAGGATGTACCAGAAAGGGTAAATCATTATCAAGAATTGAAAAACAAAGTCTGGAGTATACCACAAAATAATTTATCAATTGATAATGCAGTCTTACGTAGAGGGCGATTTGGTACAGTTCACTCTGGTACAGTACAAAAAGATGATAAGACATTTTCTGTAGTTGTTCATACTATAGCCGATCGTTCATTAAAACCGTCAGATAAGCAAGCTATGCTAAGAGAATTAGATGTATGCATTAAGACATCAACAATGAAATATCTTGCTGGTTTGGTTGGAACCTGTGAAACATCAGATACTTTATATGTTGTTCTAGAAATGCCTCCACAAATATTGAAACATTTATTATTAGCTGCTAGATCTGGAACAATATTTCCAATTGATCAAATGTTACCTATTGGTTCTTCAATTGCATCTGCATTACAACATCTTGAAAATTATAAGATCATTCATAATCATTTATGTGCTAGAAGTATAGGGATTACCAATGATTGGATACCTAAGGTCATGGGTCATGGTATTGCAAAATACGTCTTAGAAGATGTAAAATATGCTCGTTGGAGGGCAACAGAATGTTTTACTAGTAAAAAAAAGCATCAACCAGGCGTTGTCTGGGCATTTGGAATACTTTTATGGGAAATGCTTAGTATGGGTGGAACTCCTTATTCAAATCTTCAATTTGATAGCGAAGTTGAGGAAGCTGTTGAACGAGGTATCAGATTACCACAATTACCAGATATGCCTGATCCGTTATACGAAGTGATGTTATCATGCTGGCAAGTTGATCCAGAAGAAAGACCAACTTTTGACGAGCTTGTGAGATTGGTAAAGATTTGTATTATTTATAACTTATCAAGTTATCCTGATAACAAAAATGTTACTTGAATATGATTATACTTTTTTCTTTTTTTTTTTTTTTTCAGAATACTTTAAGTATATGTCCCATCACTACATTTACAGAACCATACATTCCTGAATTGGAGTTGAATTAATCTCATTAAATATATAATAACTTAGAGTGACATTTGAATTATTCCATAGTATTTGTAGATATAATGTGAAATGGTTAGTACTTAAAATCATTATATCTACCTCAGCCGACTTGCGCGACAAGAAGTATGTTTGGAAGACTGACGAAATCATTTTGTTTCTTTTTTATCTAAAAAAAAAAAAAAAAAAAAAAAAAAAAAAAAAAAAAAAATTATTTTGAATTAAAAACAATATTTATAATATTCGAAAAAAAGAATAATTATATTACAAAAATTCGTATAAGTCGGATGTTAAGTGTAAGTACAATAAGTGATTTATTGTTACATTGGTAAACAGTAAATCGTGCTGATATCTATTGCACCATATCTACTATTTATATTTACAACGTGTTCGTAAATTAAGCTTTTTATACACCATATGCAGTTACCATTTATATACTCTAAAATAGATAATATTTAATTTCATTCAGTGTTTTTAAAATGTATATTATATTTGTATTTTTTTTTACGGATATTTTCTTTTTTTATACAACTTTAATAACTACAATTTCCGTCCATATTTCGCTAGATAAATAATACCATTATTATATTTACCATAATATATTATATATACGAATTCTCTACTCGAACATTCCAAATGTATTGTAAAAATAACAAAAAATGTATTTTTGTTTTATAATATTATATACAAGATCGATATTCATAATATATGGAAAGCGCTGATAATTTACAAAATAAATCTGTATGGTACAAATCTATGTTAAGATAATACAAATATAAAAATAATCGCCATTTAAACGGAACTGTTCACAAAATCACACACTATAGTATATCGATCTATTTCTAACGCCAATATCTTTACAATTGTTTAAATAATTAAATTCGTTCGTTCTAATTATAACTTAAAGAAAAAAAAAAAAAAAAAAAGAAAAGAGAAAAAGAACAAAAAAATTAGAAATTAATTAATCCAAACGAGTGCAGTCGGAATTGACGATATTAGTCACGTCAATGGAGGGGAAGAGATTTTGCTTGAGTGCGAGTGCGTTGGTTTTGGGCCAGTCGTTGGTATTTTACTTGAAACAGGACATAAAATTTGCTTGTAAGCTTCTCTATACAATTTGTTGGTACCAGCGTATATAAAAGGATTTATAACGGAGGATGCCCAAGCTAATATCGAAGCGATCACATGTAATATAGGAATTCTGACTTTGTCGTCGATTACGTTTGCCAACATTAATGGCATGAAACACGTTAAAAAACACAAGAATATAATCAACATAAGTCTCGTCACTCTGGAATCTTCTCTCCTTTGAAATCCACCAACTTTTCGTCTTCCTCCAGTAGCATGTGCTTCCAAGTTCCTTCGGCTCTTTCTTACGCGCCAGTAAATACAAAGATAAGAAACGCTGATCACAACGCAGGGTACAATAAAGCCAAGAACAAAGAGTACTTTTTTTGGACTCGAATCGTTCTTCTTTAAAATCGTACAAGAGAACGTCTTTGGATCTAATCCCAGAGTACCCCATATACCTATCAAAGGTGGTATCAAAAGGGAGAAACTAAGGGTCCATATGGCGATCAACATCAATACGATACCCCGAGTTGTATATATAACAGCGTAGATATCCGATCTTGATATGAGTACATACCTAAAGAAAATATTAAATATATTGTTTTTATATATCTTAGTAATATTTCTTTTTAAAATTTTGTAAAAAAAAAAAGGGAATGTCTTTGAAAATTTCAAAAAACGTTTGAAGTTTCTTACGATAAACTTCAACTTAAAAATCATAATAGTTCAAGCATTGATTATTATCGATGATTTGATATACAATCAGCTCGTTATTTTTTTTTTTTTTTTTTTATGATTAACTTATAGATTACTGACCTGTTAATTGTAATCGCAACCATACTTAGCAACGAGACAGCTACGTTTCCATAAAAGAAAAGTGGGAAGATCTGACAAAGTGTATCACCAAGGACCCAAGCTTCGTTCAAATATCTGCTAGCTGTCAATGGCAAATTCACAGCAGAGAAAATTAAATCGGAGACACTTAGACTTATAACGAATGCCGTTGTAGCGTGTCGCCTTAGTCTCGTATACTTCAGTAGCGCGATTACTGTCACCAAATTACCTTCAATTAAGAGAAAACGTACATGGGTCTTGATATTTTAATTAGTTAACGAGTTGCGAGTATATTTGATAGAATTTTTCAAATAACTCGATTAAATTAATATATATTTCAATTTATTTAACGTTAGAATTCAGAGCGGAATAACAAAATTTTTAATTGAAATATTAAAAGAAAAAAAAAAATAATAATAAAAAGAAAGAAAAAGATTAAATCGTTTTAAATCACAAATGAATTTATATTTATATCACAATAGAAACAAAATTTATGTCATTTAATTTCTCCAACGAATCTATTTGGATAATAGAATATTTTCTATTTATTTATATATTCGAATAGACGTATTTTACTTTTAGATCTGTTAGAATTATTTATTACTTTGACTTAGAAATTCTTTTTTTTCTTTTATATATATATATATATAATTTAGTACAGTGATGCTTATATTTATAAGAAAATAATTAACATTTTTATATTTTTACCTAGTATACCAACAATACTGAAGATTATCGCACAAATGGCAGCTGCGGTAGTAGCCGAGCGAGAATAATGTTTAAAAGCTTCGATTCCATTTTCGTCATCGAAGCTGATATTAATTGATGAAGAGTTAGCCATATTAATCTTTTTTTTTTTTTTTAATTCTTTTTCAAGAAATTTCCTTTTTTTTGCATCCTTTAGAATGTTCAAAATCAAATAACAAATCAACCATTCCTATCGCACGAATAAATCTGAATATATTTATTAAAATTCAACTTTTTCAATACTTATCAAAGACTCGAATGAAATGAACACATACCTACACACATACACACATGTATATTCAGCCACAGACACATACACTTTTGTGTTGATTCCTTTAACAAGTTCATTAATCGCAAAGTACGCTTACTTATTTGCGAGCAGTTGCCAATGGATCGTGGAATAACGACCCCTCTTAATGAGTTCGATGATTAGATACACGCACGCACGCACACATACACACACACACACATATATATACACGTGCGTATATATACGCATAGAATTACACGTTGCGAACACTATCACATGAAAAACATGTATTCTTCATTGAAACGAAGATTGGATGATCATATTTCTTGTAAATTTATTAGAAATATTTTGTTAATATTCTTAACTTTCTTACGTTGACAATGTGAACGTTTAAAAATAATATTCAAATATTTCGTCATTTCTTTCTTTATTTTTTTTTATTTTTTTATTTTTTTTTATTTTTTTCTCACAATGAAATATTGAGGCTCTAATACTTGTTGTTTTTTTTTTTCTATTTCTCTTGTTTCTTTTTCTTTTCGATATCGTTATTCTCAATTTATTTTTATTTAATTTCTTTTTTTATTCCTCGTTAAGATCATAAAATCTGAATGGGCTCTCGAGACAAGAAAATAATAGCACAAATAACGTGTAACCCTCTTTTACTCGAAGACCGATCGAGACTGACGAACTCTGACCACGTATGCGCCCTTTACGAGAGTACACACGCTTTACTGTCTTTATCTAACGTTCTCTCTCTCTCTCTCTCTCTCTCTCTCTCTCTCTCTCTCTCTCTCTCTTTCCCCCTTCCCTTTTTCTATCTCGCTTTCTCTCTCTCTTTCTCGATTTAATTTTTCCACCTCCTTTCGCGTCTTCTCTTTTAGTGTTTGTAAGCCACAGCTTCCAAAGCTATACATTCTATTTTTTCTAATCTCATATAGATAATTTAGACCTCACATTTAATTTTTAGAATTTTTTTTCTTTTAGTTTTTATTGATAGAATATATAAATTATGTTAATATAGGCACTACGACGATTTTAAAAATTATATGATCGTATAAAAGATGATATTAATAAAACTGATTTGTCTAATATAGTCACTATAATTTAATTAATTTGATTGGTCGAAATATTTGTCAAATACTTTTGTATTTTCATGATATTCATTCTTTCTACATTGTGTACTCTTTTCACGATCGAAAATTTATTAATATAATTTACGACACACCTAACTTTACTTTTATCATAGACCGACTTAAATCTTTTTTATGAATGATCGCATGACCGTTTCAAGATATCCACCTTCAAAAGCATCGAACGATTAGACAAAGACGATTATAATAAATATTATTATTTAAAAAAAAAAACAAAAAATAAATAAAGAGATTTGGAAACACGATCTTACCTTTAAATTTATTATATAAATCGAAGATCGATTCTTTTGTATCAATGCTTGTGATATTTTGAAAAGAACGAAAAAAAAGGAAGGATAAACAAGTCTATAAATGGAAAAAACAAAACAAAAAAAAAAGAAAACAAAGAAAGAAGGATAAACAAGTCTCGAATTAGTTTCCCAACGAGCTGTTATTTTTTGTGTCTATTGTCGTCAATAAAAAGGTCAACATACCAAGTTTATCGATTATATTTGATCAATATCTTTCCGATCAATGAACCTCTATTTTAGATCTTCGATAATAAAATTATTGTAAAACTTTTCTTCTTTCACATAAAATCGATTAATATTCTCGGATAGATCAATAGATTATTTTTAAAGATCATTGTACGATTATCGAGGTGATACAATTTCGATTGATAAAAAATATTCGTTCTCATGATCGATCTCGATCATAAATGTCTAAACTTCAACACGCGATTATGCAGAAGCTATTTTATTCTTTGGCTCGTGCCTGTCGTTTTTGAATTTCGAATAGGGAAGGTAAGAAACCATTTCATCCCATGGGAGAAAAGAGACGATTGGTGTTACCCCTCTCCTCCTCCTTCTCCTCCCCATACTAACCATTATACTTATTACTGCTGCTCTGCGACATGGGCCCCTTCCAATTCCCCTTACTCCTCTTCGGCAAGAACCAGCTGTCAAACCGACTTACTACCTACAAAAGATGCCGAACAATCGGCAGGAGCCATTTTCTTGCCCCTCTCTACGAAGAGAACATACTGCGTCTATGTAAACTCTCCTCCTTCTCTTCCATCTCACTCTCTCTCTCTCTCTCTCTCTCTCTTTCTCTTTCTCTAACTCCTCTTTTCATGCTCTTACCTGTCTTTACATCTTTCAACCCCTCGCGCGTTGATCCCCGATGGCTATACGAGTTATACAACTCTGACATTGGCTTTAACTTACGACTTGTGGGAAATCTAACGGATCGTTTGAATTCTTTCTTTGATTTGTAAATTTTTTATTTTTTATTATTTATCTCTTTATTATTTATCTTTCGATTTTGGAAATATCTACGAGCTTATATCCTACTGATCGATCGATAGTTTAGTATCTTAACAAACACGTCGTTTAAATCAATTCAATCGATTCAAGAAAATCGATAAAAGATATTGAATTCTTTTCTTTTTTTTTTTTTTTTTTTTTTTATATGTATGCAACAAGAAAGATATCCTTGATGAGAGATCTTTTAATCGTTTTAAAAAAAAGGACAAAGCGAAAATTAAAAAAAATAAATTCTTTCCCATATAATCGCACTGTCATATCAATTCTCTGTTTGAACTTAGGGTTATCGTTTGCCTAAACGTTTCTGTTGCGGGCAAAGGGAAGATTATGATTTCAAAAATTGATATAGAGTTATCTCTTAAAAGGAAAAAAAATTTTTCTTTGTATTTACTAAAGCATAATATTCAATATGCGTATGCATTGATAAGAAGAATATTACATTTTACGTTTCTTCTATCCCATTATTTTTCTCTTTCTCGATACGATATTTTTTTCGCCCTACAAGTCGATTGTAACATCCAAGAATTCTATCTGTACCATTTAATATATGCTTTGAGATAATTTTAATCTTTGTCCAATGAAAAGAATGGCCGTTCAATCATCGATAAATTTATCGAATGCGAGGATTGAAAAATATACAGAGTCAATAATTATTACTGTTATAAAAAGTTAAAATAATTCCATAATTCTCTTTTTTTTTTATTTTTAATTATATATCCAATTAATTATATTTACAAAAATCTTTTACGTTGAACGTATATTATACAAATGATTTTTTGATCTAGTAATTGATAAAGTTCTTTTGAAAAATCTTTAAAAAATTATTTTTGAATGATAATAATTATTGAATCGTCCTGTATATATATATATATATATATATATATATATATATATATATATATATATAACATTTCAATAAGTACCTTTATTGATTTTACAAACTTTAAAAATAAAATAGCCCATAGAACATAATCGAGGTATGTAATATTAGTGCATACGTATTACTTGTATGCATATTCGTTTGGTATGTTAATTCATTAGACGGCTGTAATGTATATAGAGAAATCTTAACGGTAATGACCACACGATCGTTCGTTGAAATCCAGTGCTTCTCAATAATTTTCCCTATTGAAATATAAGCTTTTATTAGATAAAAGATATACTTACATTATGATAACTTTTATAATAACTTTATATGTTTTTAATAATTTTTAATAATAACTGATTTTTTATTTTTTTATTTTTACACTTTTTCTTCTTTTAATTTTTAATTTCTATTTTTTTTGTTTGTTTGTTTGTTTTTTTTTTTTTAATTTTTATTGCGACACTAAAAATATCTACGTCGTAAAAAAATACGTTTCAATTACTTTTCCAATAATACATTTAATCTTTGTATCATTCCTTTCTTTTGATTTTCAAATTTTTATTACGTAATTAATATATTCGATCGGAGAGAAAAAATGAAGAGGAAAAAAAAAATATTAAAGAAAATTATTTTCAATCGAACAATTAAATAACACGCGTAAATTTAATTCGAACGAAGTTTTTCGTTTCAATATTTATTGTTACATGTTTGATATTCATTTTTAACGTGATCGCGTGGATATTTAACAAATTAAAAAAGGATTAATTCAAAGATCCTTCGTCTTACGTCGATCTAATGCAGTTTGAGAACCACCGAGGTTCGTATTGAATGAACTCATTGTACGCAACCCCGTGAGCCCTCATACATACACCATTTGAATTCAACAAAGCTCTTCTTTATTCACGAAATACTCTCTAGCGTCTGGCCATGTTTCAAAGAGAAAGGCGATTTCGTTCGAGGAGGTGCAACGGAAGGAAAATAATAATAAAAAAAAAAGAAAAGAAAAAAAAAGAAATAAGGAAGAAAAGAAAAAAAGAAAAATGCAGATGGGAGTTCCCGTAAAAGCTATCGTCACTGACGTCGCTCGATTATCGAAAAAAGGGGGAGGGAAAGTTTAACAGGGAAATTTCTATTTACGCACGTGTGTCTATCCCCTGACATTGGGTATTACTACAATAAACAGCAAGGATTGCTTTTACGGTGAAATTCTACTCCAGGATGTGATCCTGAAAGTCAACGGGAACTTTCCATAAAGAAACAAAATAAAGCAAAGGAAAACAAAACAAAAATATGAAAAAAAAAAAAAAAAAAAAAAAAACAAAGAAAATATTGACGTAAATAATTCCCTGTATAAAAAAATTTCTAATCAAATCGATCACATTTTCTACATCGAATTAATTTTTAGAATCTCAATTTAGATGACCTACGAAAGAAACGATTTTTAATCTTATGGGATTTATTAGGGAAACAATTTTTTTCTTTCTTTCTTTTTTTTTGGTTTCTGCTTTTTCTTTTTTCTTAAGAGAAAAAATGAAAAAATAAAAAAAGAGAAAGAAAAAGAAAGAAACAATTTTGTTTTTCATTTAAGAAAAATAAGAAGTAAATGTTGAATATTTACTGTTTAGAAGTAACTAATTATCGCAGTAAATTTCTTATCTTTTCTCTTATCGTATTTCCGGCACTATTTTCCTTCTTCCTATCTATCAAAGTTTCGTCTTATATAAGGAAATAAGATTATTTCAGGGGCAATGGAAACTTATGGTTCTATTTTTACGAATATTCACGTTAAAAATATTACTTTGAACATGTCATTTTAATGGACTTTTATGAAGATTTTGGCGTCAATTGAATCGATTTCTATTTTATCTCATAGATTATTTTTCGATTCTGTTAATCACGTTTATTTATTCTAACATATTATTCTATTGCGTATTATATTGATAATTTTTTATTATATTTTTATTATATCCTATTTATATATTTACTAAGGCATTTGGTTCGATCATAACACTACAATTTTTTTTTCTTTTCTTTCCTTAATGTTATATAAAAAAGATTAATTCTCTTCGAGAACTTTGACGTTGTATTAAGCGTCTATATTAAATCATATTACCTAATGTTGTCTTTTAATACAATATTAAATGAAAATTATAGAAACGATCAAATGATTATTTCTATAATTGTTGTGCGATACAAATTAACGCATATATATATATATATATATATAGATGTAAAAACTACATATGTACAACAGAAAGTATTATAGGGCAAATGACATTATACAAAATAGCTTTGTAAGAAAAAAAAAAAAAAAAAAAAAAAAAGAAAAAAAAAACACAAATAAAATAATTGCAAAAATGTAAGTAAAAATACAGTTCGATTAGATTCGATTTCATTCACAGAAAAACACGGCACTTTTGTTAGATATTATGGCACTATAAAAACAATTGACCGTCATCGATATCTACGTTAGTACATTATATAAGTATGAATTAAAAAAGATGAGAATATGATGTAAATATAAACGTGATAGAAACTATTTGATTAATAATATGATATGTTTAATTTTAGTAATTATTTAGAAAATTATTATCGATTGGGATTAAGAGTTAATGTCGTTAGAAGGATGAGCCGAATAGAGATTTCTTTTGAATATTTGATTCTAAGGTGCCATAAACGTTATAAATAAATGCGCATTAAGAGGTGCATTGTCTGTAGATCTGTGCCTTTCGCTCGATCTCTGCTAAATGTTTCACCATTTCTACGGTTAGGGAATCTATTTCGGCCATGAGATCGGTTAATATTCTCTCGTTGTCTTTATAAACGCTTTCCATACCGTCTAAGTCTTTAAATTTAGTAGATGTATCAGCTGTCAATTCGGAAGCTCTTTGAAGTAATTTCTTGGCTCGCTTTATATCATCTTCGCTCTTATTTATTCGATAATTTAAAAATTCGTCAGCCTTTTTATACTCCTCCGCTAATTTTTTCGTTTTTCCCTCGACGACACGAGCCTCATTGGCGACTTTAAGAGTTTCAACTTCTATCTCCTTATTCAAAATGAAAGCGTTCTTGGCCGATTGCTTTTGTAATTGTTTCAATCTTGTGTCCAAAGCTTTTACGGAATCGGTGGTATCATTGGCTTTTGTTTGAGCTTCCTTTATGAGGACAGCTATATCGGTCAAATCTTTTTCCGATTTGGCCACGTCACTTTGAGCTGTATCTATGGCGGCCTTTGCCAATTCCTGTGCCTTTTTCGCTTCTGTTAATAACAATACAACTTCGTTCGTTTCATTTTGTTTTTTCAACGCTGTATCCTTGGCTTGATTAGCACTTTCCTCTAGGTTATGAGCTAATTCGAGATCATCCTTTGTGTCGGCAAGAATTTTGTCGGAATCCGTGAGAGAACCGACAATAGTTTTTATGCGACTGGCCAATCGTTTGATCTCATCAGGTTTTAATTTTATGTTCTTGTTTAATATGTCGTTAGCCAGATCTCTGACCATCGTAGGTGTTGGCTGTTCCTCGTCCAGCATACTCCAAATTCGCTTGTTAGTGTCGGATAAACTTTTGGTAATCTTGTCGGAACGATTTCTTGCTTCTAAAGCATTATTAAATGCATCTTGTGCATTCGATCTAGCCGCTACGGCATCTTGTTTGATTTGGATCATCTGTAAAAAATGAAAATTGTTTCATGAAACGTATAATAAGGAAAAATATTAGAAAAAAAAGAAGAAACCGATAAACATACATTACGTAATAATTGTTCTGCTTCATCCTTTTGATTTTTAATTTTATCAGCTTGTTGTTTGGCCACATCCAATGCTTGATTAGCTTTGGTTATCGCGCCAATGTCACAAGAGAGTCCTCCGCAGAAGCCACATCCAGCGCCACCACAAACGTTGCTACAATCGGTGACATTGTCGCCACACATTTTAAGGTTCAATTCAGGCATATCTTCGTTCAATGTATTTAACTTATCGCTTAATTTTAGAAGAGATTCGTTATTTCTCTCTTGGGCTTCGTTAAACGATACACTATTTTTGATTAAGAGATTTTCCGTATGTTTGCGATATCTCTCCGCATCGGCCAATATATTACTCGTAGCGTTTGCCATTTTTTCGGCTTGTCGAGATTGCTCGGCCATTTGTTGCGTCACATTTAGGGCACCTTGAACATTCTCCTCTTGTAATATCGTTGCGTTCTCTTTTAATTCCATAGCACCCTGATGCAAGCTATTCGTTCTATTTTTCAATTTCTTTAATGCGACATCGCCAAGATTAACTCGTTGACTAACATTTTCTAACATATTGTCGACTTCCTCAAGTTGCTTCGCTGAATTTGAAATATTCTTACTCAATTCTTCGGCCAAATCTGTTAACTCATCTAAATCTTGACTCTTGATAGAAGTATTGCTGATCAAATCACGTACTTGGTTCAATGAATTGACCATATCGTCGAATTCCTGACTGTAAACCCCAGTAGTACCGACCTTCTGTATTCTGGAAGCTTCCTCTATTACAAGATTCGTCTTGTTTTTCAATTCGTCTAATGTTAAATCCCAATTGTCGAAACATTCACCGCACGGACTACATTGTGGTGCCTCTCCATGATAACCACGGTCACATTGGTCACACTTTTCACCTCCTATTCCTTTGTGACAAATACAGACACCGGTTTCTCTATTACACTGTTGACTTGAAGAACCAATTACATTGCATTCGCATGGTGTACATTCGATATTTGGATTTCCCCAGAAATTCGTTTGACATTCATTGCATCTTCGTCCACCAAAACCTGCTCTACACTCGCAACTTCCATCGAAGGGATTACACCTGTTTTCAAATGTTTAAAAAGAAGAGTTAAAAATGATCGAACTAATTATTTGATCGATCGATTACATATACATCAAATTTATCACGTACTTGTCAGATACACTTCCAACAGCGTCACATTCGCAAGGATCACAACCTTGACCGCTTGCAATTCTCCAATGATTTTCTTCGCAATTGTCACAACGTTGACCAATCACATGTGGCAAGCAAGGACACTGTCCAGTACGATGATCGCAAGGTCCAATCGATCTGTCGGATCCTAGGAAATCGCAATTACATTCTTTACAATCTTGTTTAAGTGCATCACCGTAAAATCCAGGTTTGCAAATTTGACAGTTCGGTCCATCGGTATTGTAGAGACATTGTAGACAATGTCCGCTATGTGGATCACAGTTACCAGGTTGACTCAGATCGGAATTATTATTACATTCACAAAGCTCGCAATTTCCACCTGGTACTTCTGGATTGCCGAAATAATTCTCAGCACACTTTTCGCAACGTGGACCGCCGTATCCCTCATAACACTCACAAATTACATCCTGAGTTACAGAATCGAGGGAACAACTATCCGCGTATGAGTGACCAGAATCTAATGTACCTACGTTTGTATATAAAAAAAAAAACAAAAAAACAGAAAAAAAATTAATAAATAAGAAAAACTGTATTATTCATTACTTCAAATGCTTACTAAAGGTTACATTTTTTTCTTCTTTGATACACAGTTCTTACCTGGACAAGGACAAGGTCTACATGGTATGTCCACTCCTATTCGTGGATCACCGTAAAAAGTTTCAATACAACGATCACAATTGTGACCAGTGGTAGAATCACGACAATTGATGCAAGCTCCGGTTCTAGAGTCACAATTATCTGCATGACCATGACATTGACATCGTTGACAATGTGGAAAATTCCAAAAACCTGGTTCACATTGGCCACACGTTCTTCCATACGTATTTGGTCGACACTTGCATCGTCCAGTTTTAACGTCACAAAAATTATCCAAAGCACCAACGCCATCGCAATCGCAAGGTATACATCCTGTTGGACCAAATCCATAAGTTCCCGGTGCACAACGATCGCATCGTCTACCGACTACGTTAACTTTACAAGGACATAAGCCACCATAATTCTGACAAAGAAGACTATGTGATCCTGTAGGATTACACTCGCAAGCTGCAATAAAATATTTTTTATAATTTCTATAATCTTCAACAATAATGTATACTTAATTGTTTTTGTCAAATTTATTATACTTACGATGTGCACCCTCAAAGACATAATAACCGATACTGTCCTGATACTTTTTACATGCATCAGGTAAATTATTCCGAATGTAATTGACATCGTTAAGTATTTGATTGCATAACTCATATTCCTGACGACGTAATTCACCGACATCAAGTGCATTGAAGAAAGGTACGGCATCTATTCTTGGTCTCACAATAATCTTGATGTAAAGATATTTAAAGATAATATTATAAACATATATACATAGATTGATTTATGTATATGTAAAATTATACTTACAGAATCAATTAATATGGATGCCGTTGGTGTATCTACATGACTATTAAATTTACGGAATTGCAATATGACGTTGTATTTTTTGCCTTTTTCTAAACAAACGGAAGGTTGAGCAACGGAATTTCTTGAATTATATGGTAACTGTACCCATAATCGATCATATTCTGGTTTTGAATTGGCACAAGGACCATTAAGATCGACAGGTTCGTCTCTTTCAATAATTATTTGAACATCTTCCCATGTACCCGACTGAATTGGTTCATAGCGTACTATTATATCGTACCACATGGATCTACGAATATCATCGATCGTAAAGTTGAGAGTTGAATCTTGTAAAGCTTTCATAAATCCAGTCCCCGTCCAAGTACTATTTCTTCCATCGCGATAAGGTTCTCTTATTACAACTTGACAATTCTGAAGGAAATATATTCAGTTAAGTATAGTATCAAAAAAAAAAAAAAGATGAATTGTCTAATTAAATAAAAATAAATATTCGTGTATAACTTACGTCAGTTGCTCTTGATAGTTCACCTTCATAAATTAAAAAGTCTAAAGAGCCGGTATAATAGCCTTGTTCTGGTTGATTACAAGTTCTACCGATGATGTGTGGTCTGCATCGACATTGTCCGGTAACAACGTCGCAAGAATTTTCATATGAACCACCACGATCGCAATCGCAAGGTTTACATCCATCGGGATCTTCAGAAAGTCCCCAATATCCTGGCAAGCATTGATTACAATCTCGTGCGGTAACGTAACGTTTACAAGTACATTCACCAGTTATCATATTACAACCCTGATTATCGATGGTACCAAGAGTGTTACAAGTACATGCTGTAAATTAATAAGAAATTTATTGATGAATACTTAATATTTCGAAATATACATTATGTTTATAGCTATTGAATATTTAATTATAATTTTCAATATTTTCTACCTTGGCATCCTTGAGGATTTTCTGAATTGAAATTCCAAAAACCATTCTTGCAATGATCACAACGACGACCCTCTACGTTCGCTTTACAGTGACAACGACCAGACTCATCGCCACTAAGAGGATCGGTTCTGGAATCACATATGCCATCGTCCAAGGATCCACTAAGATCACAATCGCAAGCTGTAAAATTATATAAATGAGATATCCTAATTAAATGATCATTATTTTTCATCGAATAGAATTATTTGTCAAAAGAATATTTAAATAACTTACGTTGACAGGCTTCAATATCCGAGATATCTTTACTAACATCATGATAATAAAATGGCTTGCACTGTTCACAATTTTGACCACGAGTGTTATGCTGACAATCATCGCATACACCACCAGAAACTCTACCAGATCTTTCGTAAACTGTTTCGTCAAAGTGACAGGAAGATGTATGATTGTTACAATTACAAGGTCTACAAGCGTTCGTTTGTTTACCAACCGCTGGTTTCCAAGGTAAATCATTATAGAAATCCTCGCATTTTTCACAATTCAGTCCTTTTGTGTTGTGAGTACATTCGCATTTTCCATGTACCATATTTTCTTCTTGTGCCACTCCTGGTAAAGGAAGACATCTCGATGCGTGCCCATAACAAGAACAGGATCCTCGAATCACCATGTCTTGGATAGCATAATAATATTTCTCCCCAGTCTCTGGACGATAATCCAACAAATCGTCTCCCAATGTATGTAATCTCGTCATGTTGATTCTGAGGGTGGTTATCTTCAATAAATTTTGTACTTCTATCGAATACGGATTATCGATTTCCAAATTTCGTGGCAATACTCTGTAATATATAAATATATTTATGAATTATGTAGACACATGGGATTACTTGTTAAAGAAATTAAAAAACTTTATTTCACCTGAAGATTACTTCACCACCAGTGGATGGGGCTACGCCAGAATAACGCGTTTCACATATTACATCGGTCAAACTTTGTGGTTGATGCGTAGCTACACCTGGGAAGGATTGCTCGCAATTATGGGCAAAGTATCTGTAAACCTTCCAAGTTTTTCCAAAATCGAAAGATCTTTCTATAAGCATAGCTGCGGGACGGAAGGTTTGGAAACGAATGATGATATGAGTGAAATGAAATTCAGCCTCTAGATCGAATCTGATGGTTACATATTCTATTCCATTTTCAGCTTGCCACCAATATCGTGAATTTGTTCTGTAACGTGAACGATAATATAACGAATTAAATCGAAATGTTTTATGAGTTCAATTGATTTATTCTTGGGTCTTAAATCTATTCGGAAAAAAAAGAAAAAAAAAAAAAGGAAAATTATTTACCCATCAACGATATTCTCAATATTGTGCTGTTGTTTGGGCAAGGATGCATCGCAGAAGAAGCATTTTTTTCGTTCTTTAAGATGAGAAACGATGCAATATCTTTCTGGACCCTTGAGACCACAAGTAGACGAAGCAGTCAAGCGATTTTTTCGGCCAATCAAAAGATTCCCCGTGGCAGGATAACACGAACTTTGTTCACAAGGATGTGGTCTTTTGGGATGTGAACCTGTGAACAAAGAAATAACGTTTCATCAATATATTTAAAACTAGAAATAACTGAACCTCGATAAACGTTTTTCCACGTATACATATGTATATTTTTTTCAACTCTAATAATTTTTCTTAATAATGTTAAAGAAGGAATTAAAACACTATCTATTATTATTAATAAAAGAATGACCGAAGGAAGATATTGCATCCCACAACCAGTTAATTATGTGCAGAATAGAATATCATATACACATATTTTACGTCATTGAACTACCTCTTCGTTGAGGGATGGTCATCCCTAGCCAATTATGACGTCTTGTTATTATTTCCGTCGGTGAGCCGTTTCCTCCGAGCATTGTTCCTATATTTCATTCAATCTTTATCTATTATTAGACTCGTATAATAATTTATTTATTTTCATTCATTTTTTTTTTTTTTTTTTTTACCAACTGTCTTATAAAATTATTTCACTTTTTATATTTTTCTCATTTCTTTAGAAACATCTGTTAATCTTGAAGATTATTTGCTTGAAGATAACTCACCTCTGTTTATTGGCAACCTTAAATCCCTTGTTTGGTGGGCTTCTGTAGAACCTAAAAAGATATAACTCTATCAATTTTAAATCATTCTTAGAAGGAAATATTTCAATGATTCTCGGAATGTAAAGTTATCATCATGGAGCATTTTACTACCGGTAGTTGTTATCACGATAGGGGGAACGGGATTGTTTATGATGAAACAGCTTGTAAAATTATTCGTAATGTATATGAAGATTATATGCTATAAAAACAACTAATTATAAATTTTTTTTTCTTTTTATATTTTATTAATCCATTTTTTTAAAATATCGTAGACAATAGTGGATTTCACAATGCGACCATTCTTTTTAACTTTGCATGTGTATAACGACGAAAGAAATAATTTTTATAAAAATGATTGAATTCCTTTTTTTTTCCTTTTTTTTACTGCAATAACAAAAAAAAAGAAGAAAAAGAAAAAGAAAAGAACTCATAAAAATATTTTATCCTTTATAGAAATTTAGTAATTTCCGTTTTTCAGTCGATTAAAAATTCAATGATAATCGATCATATATCTAGGGCGCTTAAATTTGGTGAATATATACAAAGAGTTCAAAGCAATGACGGGGTCGTGAGGTCTTACTGTTATCTAATCGTTCTGGATAAAATTTTCTCGTAGTAAGAGACATGAAATAAAAAGAACGATCATTATTTATGATCAGTGAATTTTCAGTTCGGACGTATCTTTTCCTTTTTTATTTCTTTATAGTTTTATTATGTTAATCAACGAACGTTATCTTCTGTTATATTCTTAACAATTTTATCGTTGTCTTTGAAATTCAAAATAGATAAACAAAGAGAAATAGAAGACGAAAAAAAAAGAAAAAGAAAAATATTATATAAATAAACAGATAGAAAATCAATAGGATTAGATTTCTCTTGGAAGATATTTAAATCGATTAAAATCATATAAGATTATAATTATTTCTTACCTGTCGAAATGAAAGTCGCAAAAATAAAAATTGCAATGAAGATTCGCCAATAAAAATGTTCGGCCATTTTTAAGTATTTCCCGCTCAAGTCGACGAGCATCATGTTGTACACAAATCGTGAGAGGATTTAACTTAACATGGACTCCATTTAACTCTATAAAATAAAGAAAGAAATGCTTGTATTTCAAACACATTGCGAATACATACATACACACACACACACATATATATATACACACACATACACATACACATACACACATACACACGATGCAATAAGTGTAAACGCATAAATCAAATGAATCGTTCATTCGTAAGATGAGTACGTGAGATGATACTTGATGATACTCGATGATTTATTTCAATAGCACATGTCTTTTTTCCTTTTTCGTTTTTTTTTTTTTTTTTCGTAATCCTATTTTCATTCTAATAATACGTCGACTAGAAACGAAGGACTATAAATAGAAAGAGCCACGTGCCTCTACTATTTTCTTTTTTTTTTTTTTTTTTTTCATTATGAGATCATTACAGATATATACGATCGTAAAACATACGTCAGATGTATGTTTTACAAGAGAAGAGGAAAGAAGAAGAACAAAAAAAAAAAAAAGAAAAAAGAAAACAAAACAAAACAAAACAAAACAAACGAAGAAAAAAACAAGAGTTCACCATAATGCTCTCTAATTGTTTAGATAATAAATAAATAGATTTAAAATAAAAGCCGAAAAAACTTGTGATATATAATATCGTTATATCAATCATCCCTTTTCTCTTTTTTCCTTTAAACGTTGAGAAAATAAAAAGAGATCTTTTAATATAATGTCATCGTTCGAAAATGATCTTCATCGATCTTATTCGTCGATCGAGCAGGATCGATCGATTTCAAATAGGTGTACATGCATACAATCGCGGACGTCATTGCGCGTGCGCATGGGCACATTTCAAAAGAAAAACACATATCGATGCACCCCGCACATAAATACATATATCCATAGTGAATTCTTCGATCTTTTTTGATCCCTACCGTTTCTTCTATCACAAAGTTTACTCGAACTCCCTATTCGTTTCTATCTCTCTCTATCTCTCTCACTCTCTCACTCTCTCTCTCTCTCTCTCTCTCTCTCTTTCTCTTTCTATTTCTTTCTTTCGTTTTTCTCTGCTCAGCTTTACCAACCTCCGGATAAACTCCTTTCTCGTCGTCTTTCTACTAATTCTGACGACGAGACACTGTTCGAAAGAGTGAGAAAATCTTCACCGAGATTTGTTGTACGGTCATGTCCCTCCGCGCACACGAGTACGTCCCTTTTCTTTTTCTCTCTCTCTTTCTCGGTTCTCCCCACTCTAAAACTCCCACTATATCTTTATCTATCTCTATCTCTCTCTTTCTCTTTCTCTCCCTCTCTCTCTCTCTCTCTCTCTCTTACTCTATCTCTTTTTTTCTCTCCCACTTCAGTCTCACAACTCCCTACTTTGTTAGCAACGATTTTGGGACCCTTTCTCCTCTTTATCCCTCTTTTCAAAAACCGATTTTACCGAGACCGATCAAGTCACGAGCTTTTTCAACACATATATATATATATATATATATATATATATATATATATGTATGTATATATATATTTATATATATATATTATATGTTAACACGGTATTGCACTATCTTATATCCACAAAAACTCAAACTCTTCAACGCAAAATAGAAAGGAAAATTTAATAGGAGAGGACTCTCGACGACAAGACTCCCAACAAGGCTGACGCCTCGCGAGAGAGACGCGTCTCGAAGCGAGAGAGCGAGCCGCTTCGTTCGTTCGGACTCAAGACACGACGACAGTGCCGTAGCTCTCTCAAAATGAATTCAGTACCCCGCGCCATAATATTCTTCTCTTTTTATTTATCATTTTAATCTTACGAAACATTATAAGTTTATTGGATATTATATGAAAAAAAAAAAAAAAAAAAAAAAGTAATGAGCGTTTCACATATTCGACCGAATGATTCGATAATCGAATTAAAATTTTTTTTTCAAAAACACGTGTATTTAACATCGAAGAAAACTTGTTATATTAGATTTAAACGTTACTGCTTATTAAACGAATTAATATTATGTATATATATATATAAAATGACACGTAAGACAATTTTATATTTTAATAATTATTTAAGTCGTCTATGATTTTTCTGACCGATCGATAATATCATAAGATTTTGATTTTAATGTTAATATTATATCGGGAATGTATCCTAATTGTTCTTTTTTTTTTTGCAATTATATTATGAGAATATTTCATAAATTT
>NC_140816.1:4865000-4887500 GCF_050613455.1 Vespa mandarinia | reverse complement strand
TATATACATATAATGTATATTATCTAATGTATATATATTTATTGTATATGTATATAGATAAGCATATGCAAAATATATGATAGAATCGGGTAAGTTGATGATATATCTAGCAAATCGATAATCTAAAGGACGGAGTCATCCTTCCAAATATAGTTTCAAAAAGGTCGAGGTTAGTTGGAGAGAAGCTATTATTGAATACGCTTCTACTTTTCGAATTAATGAAATTCATCAACTGTGTTTGAGCTGCTCTAAGAATAGCTCGGCATTTTTATTTTTTAATATAAAATTAAAAGATAAAATCACTTTCTTGATATACCTTCGAAAATTTATAAATAATAATATTTATTATATAATATTGTAATAATAAAAAACGAATATATCGAACAATATGAAATGAATCGGAACAATTTTAAAGAAATTAGGAATTACGTATAAAAAAATATTTTTTCAATTTTATCCAAATGTTCATAAAATTTGTTTATCTCATCCGAATAATGATAATGATGATGTGGATTAGAAAGAAAGAAAGAAAGAAAAAAAAAACATTTCTCGTAATGCTTTTAGATTATTTATCGTACAATTTCACGTATGTCAATTTGCATCACTTTCATTCTCACTCTAATCCGTTTTATTATTTTTTTTTATTCTAGATAATGGTATAATATTGATTCAATTTTTATGCATGGATTGTTCTTTCTAATTTCTCGTATAAAAGATTGTCATTGAATGAAATCAAATTTATCCTCGATGTTTAATCGTACATATTGTTTTCAAGAAGCGAATCAAACAAGTTTATTCAGATCACTCACCGGTGGAATAGACTTGCGTGCAGTCAGCCGTATAGTTCTTCACAAGTTGTAATTGGGGCAATTCTATGTTCTCATCGACAACAAGTGGTACGTCGGGATCCCATTGGAAGATCATTTCATCCGTCGTGTGAGACACTGTTGACCGAGTTGTTTTGTCCTTGTCAAAACGTAAGCATTCACACTATCGGCTAAATATGACGCGGACGATTTCTTTTTTTTTTTGTATATCACCTTTCTTTGAGATATTCTTTTTTTTTTTTATTCGAGTAGGATGGATGTTTCTTTCGCGAACTATTCATGCAAGATAGAAATTTCTCTCTCTCTCTCTCTCTCTCTCTTTCTCTCTATGTAATTTGTTTGAAAGAATATTAGCGAACGTAATAGTGATGCGCTTACTGTAAGATGCAATTTCGTAGATAAACTTTTACAGATATTGACTATTACTCACGGCTCTCCATTTGCAGTTTACACTCCTGCGTGTCGTGCGGATAAATCAAGAAGTTCATAGCGCAAGAGAGTTTTAATGTCAATCTGTAAGTATCGTAACAAGATCGTTGAACGTAAAATTTTTTCTTATATATTTTTTTTCTTTTTTTTTTTATATTATTTTATTCTATTTTTTTTTTCTTAATTTTACGATCAAGTTAACTATGTCAAAGATGTAATTAAGAAACATTTGTTTTACGTACTTCACCATATATAGGATAGTTTTGTCTTTGTAGAGCCAGAGATAATGATTTGGTATCGTCATCGTCTGAAAGGTCACCGATTTGGCATTCTTGAAAAAGGAATCAGGTCGCCACATATTCTTCAGCCAGTCGACCTCTAATAATCTTCAATTCCGTTCAAGAGGTTTTAATTTATAGAAATTTTTTTTTTTCACTATATTACCTTATTTATCCTTACAATTTTTATACAATTAATTAATTAATCGTATACCTATACTCCGAAGTCATATTTTCTGGTAGTCTCAGTCTGTTGTCCTTCCATGTTTGAGCAAAAAATATGTCCGCAGCGTAGGTCTGTAAATTGTTTTATATCTTTCTCTCGTCCTCTGTAGGTATTATTATCGTCTTTCAATGGACATCATTGCCAATATTTGAGGACGACAACATTTTCAATCGGATAATAAGAAAATCGTACTTACCATTGAATTTTCATCGATCGAATCGAGACCCATTACGGTGACATGAAAATAGACGACGGTCGCTTGTCCATCTTTTTTCGGTGGTCTCATTTTATCGTAAAGTTTTGGATCCTCCGGCAGAAGATCGAAGAATTCTAAGCTTCTCCTGAAAGAAATATTTCTCTTTCGTTTTGGCACGATTTGTTTTTTAATTTTTCAAAATATGCGAATTATTGTATAAGTGAAAAACTTTATGTGATTTGAAATACAGATTTGGAAAAAGGACAAAATAATTGTGAAAAAAAAAAGAAAAGAAAAGAAAAGAAAAGAAAAAAAAAAGATATATTTGTTGATATAAAAAGTAAAAAAGAAAGAGAGAAAAAAAAGAAAAAAAAAAACAGAAAGAAAGAAAAGAAAAAGATAAAGACGTCTCTCGACGACTAGCGAATTTTCAAAGTTATTTCGAAGGAAAACGAAAAGAGAAAACACTGCTCGAACTTTTTGTTTTGGAGCACATCCGAACGCGAAGTGGTTGGTCGTTAAAGTCTCCCGTAAGCACTCCATCTTGACAATATTTAACACATCACACCAGGTTGATCGATCGAAACGATTCTATATCGAAATAAATAATGCAAACTAGTAATTTGTTATACTTAAACCGTTTAGACAATTTTCTCTATTTCGTCACTGTAACTTTTATTCAGAATTACATACGTATTTAGAAGAAAATTAAATCGATCGATGTATTGTAATAAATTCACCTCACAATTTCACATACTTATCGTATTTAATATTCAATTGAATTATATTTCGTGCTCGGTTAAAGAACGAGAGTTATTATATCATTGACGATGAAAAATATCCTCATCATAACGTCGATCTTACTGTGCATCTGCGGTGCGGTCCAATAGGAAAAGAAGAAGAAGAAGAAGAAGACGAAGAAACGTGGAGAGGATTGCCTCCGAAGTCATGCCTCTTCCGTGTGCTCCTTCCGTCGACATTCTTTCTTTATCCTTCAATGCATCCTTTTGTACGATTTTTCAAAACGTTTGTTTTGGGATAACGTCGAAGGGATATTAGGGATGGAGAAAATGGGGGTAAGGGAGAGGGAAGGAAGGAAAGGAAAGTTCAAGAGACAGAAAGAGGAAAGAAGACGAGGATAAAAACAAAGTTAGAGACAAAGGATGATAAGAGAGAGAAAGAGAGATAGAGAGAGATAAAAGATGTGAATTTGTGCCAATCCAGAACCAGGTCCGGTTAGTGGCTTGTACCACTTTCCGATGGCTATTCTCTGATTCGCGAGAACGTGCAACCGACGACTGACTCCTTCGAACGAACGACTTTGCAGAGCCTGCAAAATCTTCCATTCTCGTGATCTACCAAGATGTGGAGGTGGTAGAAAGCATTGATGTTGGTGGTAGTAGTGGTGGTGGTAGTGGTGGACCAGTTGCACCCCTTTGCATCGTTTTCACCCCTTCTTCTACGTCGCAAATAGAGGACCAGTTGAGAGAAGAAGGGGTAACTCTCGCTCGTGACGTACACGGAAACACGTTGGAAAGGGTCGAGAGTACCACGGAGGATTGCGAGACGATAGAAGTGGTGGTAATCCCTCGGAGTACCTGTGCCCATGGCCCATGACAACCTCGACGATGATAACTACGACAACTACGACGACGACGATTCTACCTCAATGCGGTAATATCCTTGTTTTATGTCGTAATCGTGCACACTCTCCTCAACAGATCGTCCTGATAATCGTTCCAACTATTCCCCTTTTCTTTTTCTTAACCCCTCCCCCTCTTCCCTCCCAACTCTCGTTTACCCCTTTTTTTCTTTCTCTTTCTCTCTTATCTTTTTCCTTTCTTTCTTCTTATCTCTTTTATTGATAGAATCCTATTTTTAATATTTTGCCTATATAGAATGATATTTTTAAACCTTTTAATTGGCGACTACTTCATTTTCATTATATGTATGTATATCTTTAATGAAATCAAGGATACTTTTATTATAATTATATCTTATTAAAATATGGCTAAGAAATTTCCTTCATTTTAAAATTTAATATTATACGCATATATAAGTATGTAATTATTATTATTATTATTTTTATGGATTATTAATTTATTATTGTTGTATCGATGGATCATGTTAATTAAAAGATCATGTTCATTCATCTTAAAATCTTCTATTTCAAAATAAATCTTCTATTTAATAATAATTCGATAGAAAGAAAGTAACTTACGTTTATGTTTTATTTCGTCAACTTAATTTTAATTCTGACGATAATTATAATAATTTTCTATTCTTATCCGTAGATCATACTTAATCAAGTAAAAATCAGATTAGAAACTTATAAATACGTTCACTTATTTTTTTTTTTTTTTTTTATTTCTATTATTTATTGTTTATTATACGAATAAGATATTTAATGATTATATTCAAATGTAAAGATTGTATGTATGAAAAAAATATAACTTTTTACATAGATATGTCCTTTGTTAAATATAAAAATACACAATTCGAAAAGTTACTGAAGCAATTATCTCTTAATCATAGTGATTACTTTTAATTTAATGAGACCCATAGGACTGTAAATAATAATATCGTCTTAAGCTCGTTGATTTAATGGTTATATTTTTGTATTCACTATAGAAAACGTAGTATGTACGTATTCTACATTGGTCCGATACACTGCAATATTACGAATTAATGATAGAGTAATTAATGAGGATAGATTTTATACATGTATAACTATGTCATCTTTGACATAAGATCGTACGATAGGTATTGCACACACATTCATATATATATATACACACACACACACACGAAAATGTAAGATATATAAATTTCGTTCTAACGAAAATAAATCACACAATAACCCGTTAAAATTTATTAAGAAAATTTTGAATTATTATAACCTATAGAAAAATAATTGTAAATCTTGTAAATGTCTATTACACATTTTATTGTCTATTGTATTAAATTATAAAATTATATAATCATATTTTTCTCGAGTTTTTGAATGTACAAAGAAAAAAAAAGAAGAAAAGAAAAGAAAAGAAAAGAAAAAAAAAATCTAAAATCTCATTTCACACGTTTAATCGTTTATGAGACTAAATTTGTAATTATATATGCACACATTTTTTTCTTTATAAATTCCTAACACGCTTCAAACATAATTTCCGTCAGTTTTTTCTTTTCTTCTTTCTTTCTTTTTTTTTCTTACTTTCTTTCTTTCTTTCTTTCTTTTCTTAAATCCCTTAAGTATCAACTTAAGAAAGAAAATTCCTTTATTTCTTGGAAATTTTTTTCGCACTGCGCCAATGGCATCCCTCTTCACTAGAACGAGGTAAAGGTATCGTGTTTCTCAGGGGTGATATGTTTTAAATCGTTCAGCGGCTAAACAGCATCGATTAGAGCGTAGTCAGTGAATACGAAGAGATTCGGAGGAAAACGTGCTAGAAACGTGAGAGAATGGAAGAAGACGAAGAGGAGTATAGGAAAGAGAGAGGATGAGAAAAATAAGGTGGTGGGAGAAGGAAAGGTAGTCTATCAGAGAGAGAGAGAGAGAGAGAGAGAGAGGAGAAAAGTGTAGTCGATGACGAACGGGGAAGAGGAAGAAGACTGTCTTCCTCTTTCTCCTCTTATCCAACCCTCTTCTTGCAAACCCTTCTTCAGGGAGGCGCTAACTACCGCGCTATTTGAAGACAACGTCGTCGTCGTCGTTTCTCTCTCTTTCTCTCTCTCTCTCTCTTTCTCTCTCTCTCTATCTCTTTCTTTCTTTCTCTCATCGTTCGATATATCGACCCTCGGAAATTGTGCCGCGAACAGGAAGCTATGTGTCGTTCGTATCGTGGAGTGGCCACCACCGTTCGAGAAGCTATGCTTATATGCATATTGACAATATATGCACACATATTGTGTGTATATATATATATATATTTAGATAGACGATGTTTGTAACTATGGTTGCATATACACACGTTTCTTACAATCGTTTTCATTCGTTTATATACTATAAGATATTTTTAATATTTCTTCGCGTAGGTAATATTGGAATACGAACAAGAAAAAATCACAGGAGTATGTATATATATATATATATATATATATATATATATATATATATGTGTGTGTGCGTGTATTTAAATATGTGTCTTTTTTGTATAATATAATTAAATTATTAAATTTAATAATGGCAATGTGTTAAAAATTATGAAAAAATGAAATGAAAAGAAATATTTCTATTCGATTTAATCTTTTAAGAAATGATAATTTGATACTCGAATATTTTCGAGAGTAGTTATATGTATGTCATTCGCATGATATACTTTATCTCGCGTAAAGTTTAAGAGGCTTTTTGTTTTTTTTTTTTTTTCTTTTTATTTTATTCGTTTAATGTACGCGAAATTTCAGCGAAAGGAAGAAAGAAAAAAGAGAGAAAGAGAGAGAGAGAGAGAGAGAGGACATCTTTCTGTTTCTAGGCAAGTAGGTACTTTATTAGTAGCACGTACTTTATTATTTCTGGAAGCGTAGCGAACGTCATCGTCATACATCGATTTCGTAGTAACGAACCATCGAGAGCACCTTCTTCTTCTGCTTCTTCTTTCGAGCACGACAATCAGGTCATTGGGCCTGCAAGACCACTGGGGAAATCACGAAACGCCGGAAGCGTACTCGAGCTGCTCCTTCAAGAATCTGTTCCTCGTCACATTTCGTTCTGGCAACGAGCAATGACTACGTCATAGTTAAGAAGAAAAAAAAAAAAGAAAAAAAAGAAAAAAAGAAAAGGAAAAAGAAAAAACAAGAAAGAAGGAAAAAAGAAAAGAATGACGTCATGTGTTTTCACCCTATATATGTATTATATATATATATATATATATGTATATTTAGATTATACATATGTATATGTATATGTATATAAAAAAAAATAGATTTTGAAACATAAAAAATTTTTCGCTTCTTCCATTGACTTTTAACTTTACAATTGTTTATTGATATTTGTTTGTTTAAGAAAAAAGAAAAAAAATAATAAATAATTTTGGAGTTTCGAGCGACGATTTTTTACACTTCAGAATCAATTTCTTAAGATATATATATATATATATATATATATATATATATATATATATCATATTTAAATATATGAATAGATTTGTTACATTAGGTGATAAGTTCCCCTTAAAAAATTTGGCCATCTTTTTAGCAATCATTGCCGAATTTTATTCCAATTTTCCACTCGTCTTCGATAGAACGTTTGCGTGTCAAGACATTATGAATGCTGCCAAGTTTTTATATATATACACTCGTATATATGATAATTCCAAACGTCTAGGGAATGTCTAGGGAAACTACGAAATTATTCGTTAATAATTTTCATCAATTTATTTTGTTTTACTTAATAATATCATTTACTTTTTGCGCGAACAATGAAATAAATTTTAAGTAACAACTTTTTATAAAAATATCGCAAAAAAAAGAAAAAAAGAAAAAAAAAAAGAAAAAGATAATAATGTTGTAAGCGAAAATAACATTTACAAAATTTAAAATTACAAATGTTACACAAAATTAAAAATGCGTAACATCCTTAAATAAAACATTTTTTAATCTCTCTTTCTCTCTCTCTCTCTCTCTCTCTCTCTCTCTCTCTCTCTCTCTCTCTCTCTCTCTCTCTCCCTCTGTGTTTCTCTTTTTAATAGCATTATTTATAACATTGGAAGATTACAAGAATTCCATTTTTTATAACTAATAACTTTGTTAATATATATTATTATATATCATAGTTATATGAAATATTTTTAATAATGATCCTAATATATTAAACAAAATTGATACGATTATAAGAATAAATTAGAAATTAATGCGAATATGAATTTTCATCGAAATTTTATGACAAGTCCTTCGGACATTGTGCTGCATTAAATATCCCCTCTCGATTCGATAAAGATTATCTTCGTTAGATTATCGCGTTATCGAATCGAAATATCCATCTACGTTTCTCTCTTTTTTTACTTTCTCTCGTCCACCCCCTCCCCCTCCATTCTCTCTCTCTCTTCTCTGCTCAGATTCCACGTCGAACAAGATAGGAAGATTGAAAAAATCGAACTTACCTCGACTAACAACCACCAGCGCGAAGTGTGCTGGGGTGGCTCTCTTCAAGCAATCGCTTACAAGACTAGGTGGCATTTACGTCAAAGACTTGATGACGTCACTCTGAAAAGGCAGAAACTAGGAAACGAACAGATAGGATCGCATTGGGGTGAAAGGATCTTATCGAGTTAAATAATAAATTCGATTATCCAAAAGGTTAATGATAATTTAAAAAGAAAATGATACGACAAATTAGACGATTTCTTAGCATATTTTTCAAACACGAGATGATCAAGATGACGATGTGTGATTTCATTCAGGTCGTTAAGGTGATGCATGTGACTCGGTCACGTCTGATATATATAAGTCGATAGGTTATTTTCTGGACAAATATGAGTTTCCAAAAGAATTTTGTTCCTATTCATAGGATTCATTGGGAATTTACAAGGAAGGATTTATGAACGTGCGCTATTTCGTTCTCTCTCTCTCTTTCCTTTTTTTTTAAATCTTCAAAATCCTCTTTTTCTCTTTCTCTCAAAGAAGAGAAAAGAAGAGAAAAGAAGAGACATGCTAGGATTCGACCTTTCGTCAAAGGATGATCGATTTCCTCCTTTGTGTCATCGGCCAAATTGGATTGGCAAAATCGCCGACTGACAGAATCCAACGAACACAAAAGAGAAAGAAAGAGAAAGATTGTAAGAGAGAAAGAGACAGAGACAGAGACAGAGACAGAGAGAGAGAGAGAGAGAGTGTGTGTGTGTGTGTGTGATCGTGTACACATACAGAGACACGCGTCGTCGTACTTTTTTTCGCTGACGTTTGCCTGCTCCTCCGGTACTCATAGGCTGAGGGATGCAGAGAGATGAGGAGTATCAGATGAGAGAGAGAGAGAGAGAGAGAGAGAGAGAGAGAGAGAGAAAAGAACTGAGGTGTTGGTACCCCTAGCAAGAATCGCACCGCTGTTAGAGTTTGGTGAGGAGGAGGTCTTTCGAGGTGAATCGAGACGATGCACGATAAGCACGCTCGTCCCTCTTTCCTCTGACCTCATGGCCGTCGCTTCACTTCTCTGCATTCTTCCACCCATCTCCTCTTTCTCTCTTTTTCTCTTTTGAACTTGTCTTTCGAATCAAGTCATATATACTTTTCTTTTCATTGCCTCTACCACCACCACCACCATTCTTTCTTCGTCATCTCATCCTTTATTTTCAATCGATTGCCATACGATTCGAAAGATAAAAATAATCTACTCGTGTTTATAACTATGATGTTCTTATCCTACTAAAATTCATGACTGAATTTGTCGTCTTGACGAGAATTTTTTTTCTTTCTTTCTTTTTTCTTTTTTTAGATTAATAAATTTTTCAAGTAGAAATATAATGAATAAACTTTTATTTGTATGCTTTCTTAATAGGTTAAAGAAGATACGTTGCAAATATATTATTACATTAGCATCGGAGATTTTTATAAAGATAAACAAAAAGAATCGATAATCCATTTATTTCTGATAAGAAATATAATTATTTTTATTAACAATAATTAAATGAACAAAATAAATAGATTTTTTAATTTAATAATCTTTGTTAATAATTATGCACCAAATATTCACTTTTATACAGTATTTACTTAAGGCTATTGTAATATCGTATGAAAAAAAAAAAAAAAAAAAAGAAAGAAAAGAAAAGAAATTAAAAGAAAAAAGAAAAATCGATCAAAAAAAATTGCTTATACTTACCGTCGAGAATACATTAGCGATCCCTTTTAATCCCATCATTAACTTGAGTTTTTGGATTGGCCGATGTTGCGACGTCGATCATCGTGGAATGTGAAATGTTGTGAATATATTAAATTCGTTGATTTATAGGGTATATGACATTTATTTAATTATTTCATTACTGTTTACGCTATTGAATGCTATACTTCGTATAGATACCTACAATTATGTTTGATAATTAATATGCGAATCTTGTAGAGAATGAATGGGAGATTTAGTCGCGAGTTTTACAGCCCATTTTCGGAGTTTACAATGATCATCATAATTTTTAATTAATTAATTAATTAATTAATTAATTACAGAGAGAATTCGCGTATCGCGCGTAACCGATTCTAACGAGATCGATATTATTATCGGTCATTGAACTTATATCGAATCCTTCTTTCGACCCGCGAAATTCCGGCGCACGATTTCAATCCGATATTTTTCCGGACTCGTACGCAACGTGAACAGGGAGCGAAAAACTCGACTCTTGTTTATCGATCACAATTTGCGCTAGACTTTACCGAGGACTCTATCAACATATACTATATATATATATATAATATATATATGTATTTCGCGAACGTTCTTATATATTCATACGAAAGAGCGGAATCCTTTCAATCCATAAACGCGTTATATGTACATCGTTTGAGGAGGAAAAAAAATACGTGGAATAAAGAAAATCGAATATGTATGATGTGTGTGTGTGTGTGTGTGTATGTGTGTAAAGCATCGAAGAAAACTCGTCGTTTCTTCTATTCTAATAATTCTAATATACATACATATATATATATATATATATATATATATATATATATATATATATCTAATCGGAATATTCGATTTTTTTTCTAATTCAACGTACCTTCTTCCATACATGTGCTCGTTTATGAATGAAAAATTTCACTCGCTCTCTGTATATATTGCCGAATGTACCTACGCTGGGTTAAGACAAAAAAAAAATATAAAAAAATAAAAAAAAAGAATGATAATAATAATTAAAGAATAAAATAAAATAAAATAAACAAGTAATATTGCACACTCTTCGATGGCACGAATTTATTGAAGAAATTTTCTAATCTCGTTCTGGACCGTTCTTTGTCGTTAATCGTTATTCGTCGATATCTACAGACCGGAATTTCGAGAATGTAATAATCTAATCAACATTTTCTCTCTCTGTCACACACACACACACACACACGCGCGCACGAACCACACACACACACGTTTTAGATGTTCGTTTATCGAAGATTTCGTTTGTTTCTCTTCTTTTTTTTTTTTTTTCTTTTTTTTATGTATCTCTGTAACCGTACAAATATCTTTCATCTAAAGTGACTACTATATATGAAACAATGAAGATATTTAAATCTATTACGTGGAAATAGATAAAAAATAGTATTAAAAAACATTATGTACTGAACCTGTACATAAAGTATAAAAACCGGCAATTAAACTACGAGAGGGAGGACGATCATATTTGTGTTTAGATTTTCTTTTTTTCTTTTTCTTATTATCTTTCCTTTTCTTGTTTTATTTCTTCTTTTTATTATTCTTTTTCTTTTTTTTTTTTTTCCTAATCTTTACGCGTCGTAATCTCGGCTCCATTATTAGAACTAATCACGAACTTATTTTGCATCTATATCGATGCATTAATTTGACACTTTTAGAAAAAATGATAAAACTCGACAGCAGATATTTACATAAAACTTTTCCAAATATACTAAATCTCGAATGTAATTACGTTTAATCATTCCATGGAACTTGATTTAACGACACATATTCTCTCAAAGAATCGAAAGAATCGAGATTACGAATATTTTAATGTACATATATATCCGTGTGCGTGTATTTGTGGGTTTTTATATATACAAATTGTTATCTATAATGAAACGTCCAAATTTTGTTACGAAAAAAGAAAAAAGAAAAAAAAACCGTACGTTTCATAGTAGACAACTTGTATATTTGTCATATATAATATATATAATATAATATATATATATATATACACACATACACACACACACACACAACACACACACACACGTTTATGTATGTATTTATACATGTATATACCTATTTGAATTTCTATTTGTTTCACTAAGATCTCCTCGAAAAATCATAAAAAAGTACAAAATTTATTTAAAGGACGAGTCTCCTCGCACAATTATTTATTTCTTTTTTTCTTTTTTGTTTTTGTGCGCATCAAACGTTTTTTTTTTTTTGGATAGCGCGAGAAGGAGAAGGATTTCGAAAGGGTTTCGAAATGTTATCTATGTATGATTACGTTTACATATATTTCACGCATATCTTTCTCATTCTTGAAAAGACAATCTCGTAGGAAGATGGAACACGTATTGTACGTCGATGATTAATACTCTTTTCAAAATATATACATATATGTACAGGGTAAATCGAGAATTATTATCGTTCGTACAAAAAGAAAAAAAGAATAAATTTTTATTCGCTGATACGATGAAAATAAATCAAACGAACGAACGAACGAACGATGCTCCATTAGAAACATCGATCTTATTAGAAATATTATTATTTATTATTTTTCCCATCCGAATAAATCGAACAATTTCGTCTTAAATTTCAGCGAAGAAAAAACTATTTTCATTTTGCAACAATTACTTTTCTCACTTTATACGATACAGGACGTAACATATAAAATGTGAACATAAAGAAAAAAAAGTTACGTTCGTAACAATCGTACGCGTATAAAATAATAACATTCAGGAATATTCCAATTCAAGTGCATCACCCTGTATAAGTATACAGGGTGAATCGTGAGATATGGGGGGGGGGGGGGGGGAAGACGGAAAAAATAAAATATATACGCATATAATCAAATGATCGAATTCATTTTTAGAATCACTTTTACGTATATTTTTTTTCCTTGTTGCTTTTGTTTCTTTTTTTTTTTTTTTGTTCGAAAAAAATTGTAGAAAAAAATCATCCTTTAATAAAAGTATCCTGATCAATCGATTTTTTTCATTAAATACATTACACGATTCACCCTGTATACGTACAAATCTATGATACGAAATACACGTGACGTTATTTCTTGCTCATGCCAATCATGACGACGATGTAAAGGAAGAAATATTGCGTATATATATATATATATATATATATATATATATAAACAAAAATAATAATAATAATAATAATAATAATAATAATAATAATAATAATAATAATAATAATAATAATAATAATAATAATAATAATAATAATAATAATTTGGATTTCGATCGTATGTAAGCTCGTAGAGACGAGCGGAGGAATCTTTCTTAATTAATCGACGATGAAAGAGAGAGACTCGTCCCTCCCTCTGTAATGAAAGTATCCCGTTCGAAATTCTCCCTCTCGTCTCAAAAAAAGGGAAAAAAAAATTAATTCACTCTTGCATACCCGACTTTTTAATTTTCTCTCTCTCTCTCTCTCTCTCTCTTGCTCTCACTCTTACTCACTCACTCTCTCTTTCTTATACTAACCGATATATCTACACCACGATACGATTCACCGAGAAATATTTTTCGCTTCCATTTACATATACGCATATACGCGCACGCGTATATAATTATATTTGTATGTATACATATATATATACACATATATATATATGTATATATACATACATACATATACATGTGTGTATATGTGCTGTGTGCCACCGAAGAAGGCTTAAAACGCCCGAAATTTTGGATTTTTTCTTATTTATTTATTTATTTTTTAACGGAATTTGAGAGAAAGAGACGAGACTGCTAAAATAAAAAGAAACTTTTGATTGGCCCATTCTTTGTTTCGTTTCTTTTTTTTTTTTTTTTTTTTTTTTAATTTTTTATTCTCTCTTAGCTGGATAATTCTCTACAAGAGTACGTTCATGTATACATACTTTTAAGATACATCCCTTTCTGTATACCTTTACTTCTTTATCACGATTATTTTAATAAATTTACATCTAAATCTGATGTTATTTATTTTTTGTTCTTCCCTTCTATTAAAATAGAACTATAAAATATAAATAAAAAAAAACAAAAAAAAAAAAAAAATGAAAAAAATAAAAGTAATTGTTATTTAAATATCAATATTATCTCTATAAGATTTATTTAAATATTATCGATTAAAGGTAATTGCAAAGGATACACAATTTAAATAACAATAGTAATTTAAATATTATTATATAAATATACTACAATATTAATATTTAAATACTATTGCTATTTTACATACTAATATACTCTCTATTAACATAATACTATTAAATTATAATAATACACTGACATTTAAATAACAATGATCGGTTATATTAATCAAACCGATTAGATACGATAACAAACTGTAATCTTTACGAAATTGTAATCTTTAAACGTGTAGGAATGATCCAACTGGATTGAAAATAAAAACTTTCTCTCTCTCTCTCTCTCTCTCTCTCTCTCTCTCTCTCTCTTTTTTTCGATTTAACACAAATCGTCGTGAAAGTCTAAAAACAAAGGCGTTAATTGGTTAAGAATTTTCTTATCTCATTCGAGAACGCATCGTCGTACGAAACGTGTTCGTTTCTCCAAGTTTTCTTTTCTTTTCTTTTTTTTGTTTGTCTGTTTGTTTGTTTGTTTGTTTTTTTACTAAATCCGTCATCGACGAAGACGAAGAAGAGGTAGACGAGTAATTGTTTGATGCAGCTTCCTAGTTGGTAGGCCAATCATCATCCCTTAGCAGATCCGTGCCAGCGATGCTCAATCTTCTTCTTCTCGATACATCGTCTCATATGTTTTCTCTCTCTCTCTCTTTCTTTCTTTCTCTCTTAGTGTCTCTATCTTTGTTTTTAGATGATCGAAATGCATCCGGTCGATCCTGAAGGAATCGTCCGGACACACACGACTATTTTTTTTTTCTCTATCTTTCAAGAAACTACCGAACGGAAGACATTCGGCTTTTTGATCCTTAAATCGACCTAATCACACTTTCGGAACGACGATGAAGAAATCTTTTCGCTAGGCTAGCGTTTATCTAATCACGCTATAAGAAATATACACGCGATCCGTAATTTATCGCTCTCTCCCTCTCTCTCTCTCTCACTCACTCACTCTCTCGCGCGCGCACGCACGCGCGTTCGATCGAACGTTTAAATTATTGCCATTCGTCGAAATCTATGCATACAGCAGCAATATTTTCACACTCTCGGCTATTTATTTTGGTCTGACGTTTATCACTCGCATCCCTAAATTCTACCGATCGTGTTTTCTTTTTTTCCTTTTTATTGTATATATATGTATATGTTTATATATGTTTAATTATTATTAAATAAAATATCGAAGAGTCGTGAGAGACGAAGGAAGAAGATAAGGGCGAAGGTTATAAGGGGACTGGGATATATATTCGATGAGAGATGCATCTCGAGCTGTTACAATCTTATTGCACTGCGTGTTTAAGACACTTCTTTTTTCTATTTTAAATAAAAGTTTCTTTTAAATAAGAATGATCGAACTGCATGTGTAATGAATATATATGTATGTGTATGTATATGTACATATATATATATATATATATATATATATATGTATTGATGTGTATATGCACATACTTACGTAATTTATCGTAAACTATCGCTTTACGATAAACATTCATTCGGTTAGTGTTTCTCGCAAGCAAAAAAGACAATAGATTAAATCGTTTCATGAACTTTTAAGTTCTCTTTTTCTTTCCTTTTTTTTCTTTTTTTTATTATTATTTTCATTCATAATACACTATTCTCTCATCTTGGAAGGAAATATTCACGGGGAAAATACGTGATAGATACGACAAGCACGAAAAACCCTTATGAAAGGAAGAAGTTATTATTTATTACCGTTCGTGAAATTCGACTAGGTGAACGTGGAAAGTGGGAAAAAAAAAATAATAAAAAAAAAAATAAAAAAAAATAAAAAAAAATAAAAAAACCAAAGACGATTTTTCGAAGAAAAAAAAACGAATAAGCGAAATATCGAATACAAACAAAAAATTCGAATTAAAAAAGGAAAAAGGAGGGAGGTGAAAGAAAGAAAAAAAGAGGGAGGGGGAGAAAAAAGGATAACAGATAACATAAACGATTTTAAACTTTTTTCGTCGCTATCGCCGCCTCCCGCCGCCGCCGTTTGCGCCCGGTAAAGTCGCAATCGCGAGTGATAATATAATTAATAGTGATAGAGTGATCGATTAAACAATTCGAGTCGCTCGGAGAGACAGACATAACCCGTACCCTAATTATATCATAAAATGTGTGAGACACGAGAGAATTGCACGAGAAAAAACAATGATCATTCAATGAAACCTCATTTTCATTTTCCTATTCCTTAATCCTAAGGATTCTGTTTTTTTTTTTCTTATCCTTCGTCCGATATATATATATATACACACACATATATATATATATATATATATATATATATATATATATATGGACGATGTCTCCTCTTTTCATGTTGTGCATATCTTTTTCATCGGGGAGTTTGAGTGTCGAACCTTTTTATCGATCGGCTCGAAACCGCGCGCGCAAGAAAGAAGGAAGGAGAAAAATTCTTAAAATTTTTCTGTTTTTTTTTTTCTTTTCCTTTCGCCGCAGTCATCTTCTCTTTCGTTACCTTTCTATACGCCACTTTTTGTTTTTAGCCTTTTTTTTTTGTTTTTTCATGTTGCCGTTTTTCCTATTTGTATTCTTTTTTTTCATTTTTTATTTTTTTTTCGTGTATGTCACGTGTATGTATATGTGTGTTTTGCGTGTATATACGTATATTTTAACGGGGTTTTTTTTTTTTTTTTTTTTATTATTGTATCTTCTTTTTCTTCTTCTTCTTTATTTTATTATTATTATTTTTTATTTTTTTTTTTATTATTTTTTTTTTTTTTAATCGCTTTTCGTTCCTTTGTTCGTTTCCCCATGATAGGACAAGAGTGCACATTGGTTGGAGGAGCAATTGGGTATGAGGAAGAGAGGATATTGATATTTTTTTTCTTTTTCTTTTGCTGCTTTTTGTCCGTTTTTCCTTTATATATATATATATATATATATATATATATGCGTGTGTGTGAATGTGTATGTATGTATGTTTACGTGTGTGAGTGTATGCGTGTCTTTTTTTTTTTTTTTTTTCTTTCGTTTGGTTTCTTTCGCGCATTAAACTCTGTTTTTTAGTTTGGTCTCAGGGGCTTTCCAACGACTCGTGAAAAGTTATTGTATGAAATAATCGGGATGGTCCGAGTCCTTTTCAAACCTCTTCGCTTCCTCCTGCATGCTCTCCTTGATCTTGAGGATGGCCGCCGACTCGGTCTGATCCTGCGAACCAACCAACACCAGGCCAGTTACACGTAAAAGGTCAGGCAAGCCCACCGTCCGGGGGGGGATACCTTGCCCATTCTGCACAGCGTTTCGTCAACGAAATTAAAGAATTCTTCCTAGACGTCGTTGTTGTATTCGATCGATCGAGAAAAGTATTTGAAATGGTTCAAAAAATTCTTTTGTATTCAATTATAAAAAAAAAAAAAAAAAAAAAAAAGTTCCTTGCGAAAAAAGTAAACACACGAATTTGAAACTACGATGTAAAATGTGTGTGTATATATATATATATATATATATATATATATATATATATATATATATGTGTGTGTGTGTGTGTGTGTGTGTGTGTGTGTGTGTGTGTGTGTGTGCGTATGTGTATGTGTGTGTGAGGATGATAACGTGGTTGGAGAAAGAAAAAAAGATGACGAAAAAAAAAATTTTTTTTTTTCATTCCATCATCCAAGTTACTTTTCAAACCACGTGATTATTCTTACACCCATTTTTTTCATAATCTCAAATTCAATAAAAAAAAAAAAGATAATTAAATATATTCGCATCGACGCAAACGAAGACTCCCTGGCTGTCCCTTTCGAAGTTTTCAAATGAACGACGTAAAAAACATCGATCGACGTTAGCTAGAATTCTCAAAATTTCGTTTAACCACCTCCCCATCATTAAAAAACTCGTGGGAGCGAATACGCTGGCTGGCAAATACGCGTAAAAAGCGCAGCGTGATGGCGGTGCGTCGTGACGGGGCTAGGCTCGTGAAAGAAAGACAAATACGATCGATATTTACGCGCGGAGAGGATTGAAAAAGATAAAAAGAAAATAATAATTAAAAAAAAAAAAAAAAAAAAAAGAAAAAAAAACAAGATTATAAAAAAGAAAGAGAAACAAGAAGAAATAAACGAATAAAAATAAGAAAAAATAAAAAAGAATAAAAAGAATAATTCAAAACAATAATAACAATAATAATATTAATACTTTATTATTACTATTATTATTATTATTATTATTATTATTATTATTATTATTATTATGTTATTATTATTATTATTATTATTATTAATATTAAAAAAAAGTATTTGACGGGTATTATAGAGCCATCCGTTGATCATAATTGTCATCGGAAGAACCGTGCGATCGAAGTATCATATGGTTCAAAGTTTTAGGGTGCTCTGACCCACAACACATGGACGTTGATTATTTATGTTTTATATATATATATATATATATATGTATGTATGTATGTATGTATGTATGCATATACACATATATACAGTATCTACGTTAGAGAGAATGAAAAAAAAGCCAGTGTTTCGAGCAAATACAAAACGTTAATTTTTCATATCTATGACAATCAGGTGTTCTCAAATCATTTGTTCTATTTTTCTAATTGTTGAATATGTTATTTGTTTTTGAAAAATTTTTTTCTATCTTTCCTCGCCTGCCCCCCACGCACGCACACCTCACCGATTAAACATTAAACAACAACGCTAAATACAGGCAAGAAAAAAAAAAGAACATGATAGTCAAACTCGATAGTTTCGTCCTTGCACTTTTATCCCTCTTGGAATGCTTTTTATGTATATATATATAAATATATCTTTTTTTGCCCTTTTTTCTATTATTATTTTTTCTTTTTTCTTTTCATTAGTTTTTTTTTTTTTTATTTTTTTTATTTTTTTTTTTTTTTGAGTCCTTTAAATAACATATATATGCACGCGTTATGTGTACGCGTTATCAAATTAAGTTTCGATACGATCTCGCAATCCACCAATCGCTTTGCGCTCACGCATCCATGTGCTACAGGCCAGTACAGGCTAGTACTATATATACAGCTATCAGATCGCTATGTTTGTTTACTTAATTGTAATATAAAAATTGAATGTTATCGTCGTACGAATGCACGTTGATTTCATGTCTCTCAATAATGTCGGATCCTCGACCGTCGTCGCTCATTTATATCGCAGCTTTAGACGCAAACCAGACACACGACGTGTTCCATTCTTCCTTCTCGATTTTCTCGAATTTCATTTTGGTATAAAAACAATATTTTTAAATCAGTCGACTGTAGATATCTACGAAGTTTAGAAAAATTCTTTATAAACGTAACTTATTATTTAATCATTAATATAATAAAACTGCCGATCTATTTTCATCAAAAACACGTCGTTGTATGATAGATACTTGAAAAAGTAAATAAATTATTTGTGATTACTTTTAGTTAATTCCATTTTACAATATAATAAAAAAAAAAAAAACCAAACAAACAAACAAACAAAAACAGGTATCAATTGAAATATTTTTCTAACAATTATCATTTCGGTCATATATATTATAAAATGAAAAATTCGAAATCCGTTATATCGAACAGTTTGAAAACCTTGATAATAATAGACTTAGGCAACGAAAAAAAGATGTAAGAAATACAAAAAAAAAAAAAAAAAAAAAAAAAAGAAAAATAAATAAAAAAAAAATAAAAAAAATAAAAAAAAAAAGAATAAAATAAAATCGTCGTGCGACTAACGTCTGCGATTTAGCGTATGACGATCGCGTCAGGATCGACGAGCTCGCGTTAAGAAAAAAAGAAAAGAAAATAATGAATAAGAAAAAAAAAATAAATAAATAAATGAATAAAAAAAAAAAAAAAATAAAATAAAATAAAAAATAAGACACCCCAAGAAATAGGAGGGAACGCGAAAACAGATAGTTATATATAAATACTCTGGTAGCCAGCACCCTGCGGGTTTTAGCGAAAATAAAAAAGAAAAACGCAGTAGACTCAGTGTAACAGGATTACATTTATTGTCTCGATGTTCCCTGGCTTAGGCATATATTTTAATTATGTTTATGTTCGTGACCATACGATAAAGACATAAAGATCATTCAGTAAAACTTACAACGTGCGAGCTGGTCAAAGTTAATTAAATGGAAACGAAAAAGAAAAGTAAAAAAAAAAAAAAAAAAAAATAAAATAAAATAAAATAAAATAAAATAAAATAAAATAAAAAATAAATAAAATAAAATAAAAAACGAATCTTGACACTCACAGATGTGAATGACGAAGTAGTGCACTTGCGCTTTGATTTAACTTCGCTGTGAAAGATCCTTCCTTATAAGAGCGCATAACACAGGAGAAAGAGAGAGGGAGAGGGTGAGAGAGAGAGAGAGAGAGAGAGAGAGAGAGAGAGAGAGAGATCGATTGATTACGAAGAAAATGAATGATTCGAGACCATAATTAAAAAAAAAAAAGTAAAAAAGAATAAATAAATAATAATAATAATAATAATAATAATAATAATAATAATAATAATATAATAATAATAATAATAATATAATAATAATAATAATAGTAATAATAATAATAATAATAATAATAATAATAATAATAATAATAATAATAATAATAATAATAATAATAATAATAATAATAATCATAATAATAACAGATGAACGAAAGATTCTCCGCTTTAATAAATTTTCTTATTATATCGTAAGTTTCTTAAATTTTATTTTATTCTGAAGATGCAAACAATTTTCATTCACTTTTTCTTTTTTTTTTTTTTATTTTACACACGAAAATTTACGTTCGAAAAATGAGGAAAAAAAATGGTGTGCTCTAATTGAAACATATCTGACGATTGATAGGCACAAAGAAGCGCAAGATAGATAAATAGATATATATAAATATATATGTGTATATATATATATTTATATATTTATCTCGTTAAATCTTCCGTTTAGCGTCGACGAACGTACAACCTTTTTCTTAGGATTAATGATTAAAATTGAAATGTTAATTCTTGCGTTAACAATCATCATGTTATTTATGTGAAACACGTACAAAATTGTCTTTTATGAATCTTCGCGTAATTTATCAACAATGACACAATAATGATTGCTACTAATGTAAACGCTAAACGAATAATCTGCGTTTCTTTTCTTTCTCTTTCTCTCTCTCTCTCTCTCTCTCTCTCTCTCTCTCTCTCTCTCTTTTCTATTTCTATTTGTTTGTTTTTTGCGAAACATATCTCAATATATCTCGACATATCTTCGGGCGTAATTGTCTCTTCCAAGTATGTATCTTGCAGCATGTCCAAGAGTTTATTTATATCATTATAGACGAATGACGCAAAAATAATAACACATTCTCTCATTCTATCTCTATCTCCCTCTCTTTGTTTCTCTCTTTCTCTATTTACCATATTACATAATCACATAACCTTTGTATCGGTAAGGAAAGTAATTTTTCTTTCTTTTGTCGACAAATAAAAAAGATAAAAATAAAAGTTCAAAAATAAAAAAAAAAAATAAAAAAAAAAAAAAAAAGATTAAAATAAAAAGCAATTAATAAAAAAGTTAATCAAATAGCAGCACAGCATAGTCCGGTACTGACCTATAACCACTTGCGGACGGATGGATTCCGGGAATCTCAATCGAGAACTACTATATTTATTATACCCTTCCGGTTTATTCCAAAAAAATTCTTCTTTCTCTATACGCACTCATTCGCTTTCAGTCCAAGTAACTCACACTGCCTAGATCTCTTATATCCATACAAAAATAGTAATGTTTCTATTATAAAACACTCTTCTTCTTCTTTTTCTTCTTTCTTTCTTTCTTTCTTTCTTTTTTTTTCTTCATTGCATCTTGCAAAATACGTAAATAAGTATTTCTCGCGATAATAATAAAGAAAAAGCAGCCATTCGCCTCGCAATATTCTCGTGTCTACGAAACGCGAGTCCTCGATCATTTCGAATTTTTCGCGCGTTTTACGAATGAACGAACGAACGAATAGCAAAATCGATGTATGAAAAGGCGCGAAAAGACATTCAAATATGAATGAGTCAAACGAGTTTCGCGAATGAATGAAAGGAAAAAAAAGAAAAAAAAAAAAAAAAAAAAAAAGAAATAGAAAAAAAGAAAGAAAAAAGAAAAAAAAAATATACTTAAATCGTTCATTTGGCCACTTTCACAAACTTTTTACTCGCGATCTATAACAAATTTAATATATTTGTTAAATGATAATCCTTATCACTGTTAATTCCAATAATTCGATTACCGAACATCGCGCTCGGATCTATAACAACGTATTTCCGTGTCGACTTTTGTAATAATTAGAAAAACAAAAAAAAAAAACAAAAAAAAAAAACAAAAAAAAAAAACAAAAAAAAACAAAAAAGAAAAAGAAAATTTTTCGCTGTTATTCGAGATAAGGCACAGTGAGAGAAGGTTTCCCGTTTATTTTATTTTATTTTTTATATCATTTTACTTTTTATTTTATTCATTTATTTTTGTTTCTTTTTATTCTTTTCTTTTTCTCTTGTCAAGAGGAGAGACGATTTCTACTACTTTCGCGTACGTAGAAACGAAACATTGTGGTGCTAATGGC